>NC_034182.2:40403717-40493717 GCF_002021735.2 Oncorhynchus kisutch
TTCATTCAGATTGGTGCTAGTGACTACCCGCTCAGCTGCTGTTTTGGTGTTGTTGAAGGTGGGACTTTGTTAGAGCTGTCCAATCCACAAGCAGCTCCTGGCATTATATCTAAAGCGGACATTGCCATTGGCTGCACATAGATGTATTATGTAGAAATCTCACGCAGCCGTGTTTTTAGTTTGAACACTGAAACGTGTGATGTCATCTACACCTCAGTTAGGCTGATATAAATCCTCATTGTTTTGGTGAATGATTTTCAATTTGATCGTCATGATTTCTATATAGCATACACTTTCTCCTTCTGAACTCCTAATGGGAGTGGAACGGATGTGGCTTTGGGACGATGACCACAAGAGCATCTGCTCACCGATTTGACAGCTCCAAACACAGTTCTAGCTCCGACACCGCCAAAACACCAGCATTGTGGGTGATGGCTAGCGTGGGTTAATGCTCGATCTGATTTGAATCTAGGCCTTACTGACTATAGAATGTTAGTATTCATGGACATTGAGTTGGTCAATAGGCTGGGCAATGCCCATCTCGTCTACTTCCTATATCCTTCCCCCTCACTGGCCACGTTGCGCCCATATCTCCTGAGGACCAGGATCTGACTCTGACCACTTACCACAGACCTTATGTCAGGAGAATGTCTCTCCTCTCAGACCTTTGGGAAGGATGTAAGGAGAGAGGATACAAGGAAAAAAGGTCAAACTTGGGACACTCATTAAAATGTTGCCAGTAACACAGTTAGTCTAGATAACATACCATGTCTAGATAACATAACATGTCTAGATAACATAACATGTCTAGATAACATAACATGTCTAGATAACATAACATGTCTAGATAACATAACATGTCTAGATAACATAACATGTCTAGATAACATAACATGTCTAGATAACATACCATGTCTAGATAACATAACATGTCTAGATAACATAACATGTCTAGATAACATAACATGTCTAGATAACATAACCAGCTCTTCTAGAGTGAGTAACATAGTTAGTCACTCACCTGTCTAGATAACATAACCAGCTCTTCTCGAGTGAGTAACACAATCAGAGTAAGGTGTTCTCTCATTTGTGTGTTCAGATAGCTAGCAAGCTAGCCAAAATGTGTTAATTAGCTTTGGTGCTTGACTAATATTCTGAGATCAGAACATTGCTCTTTATCCGGAGTGTCCAGTGTGCCCTCCGAAAGAGACTTTACAAACAAACACCTACGTGTTGGCTGGCATTACTTGAAATCAAACCCAACCTTCAAATGTTACATAGTTAATGTTATGTCAGACTTTCTCGTCTTGGAAAATTCTGACTTCATGTCCTTAGTTTATAGTTTTCACAATTGTTAGTTCATTTTGGGCCAATCATTCGTTCAACTGGGAAACTTTTTTTCAACCCAGTTCTGACAGTTCCATATAAGAGTGCAAACCATTCTAAATCTATTGGAGGGTAGCAAACCATTCTAAATCTATTGGAGGGTAGCAAACCATTCTAAATCTATTGGAGGGTAGCAAACCATTCTAAATCTGGTGGAGGGTAGCAAACCATTCTAAATCTGGTGGAGGGTAGCAAACCATTCTAAATCTATTGGAGGGTAGCAAACCATTCTAAATCTGGTGGAGGGTAGCAAACCATTCTAAATCTGGTGGAGGGTAGCAAACCATTCTAAATCTATTGGAGGGTAGCAAACCATTCTAAATCTGGTGGAGGGTAGCAAACCATTCTAAATCTGGTGGAGGGTAGAAAACCATTCTAAATCTGGTGGAGGGTAGCAAACCATTCTAAATCTGGTGGAGGGTAGCAAACCATTCTAAATCTGGTGGAGGGTAGCAAACCATTCTAAATCTGGTGGAGGGGAGCAAACCATTCTAAATCTATTGGAGGGTAGCAAACCATTCTAAATCTGGTGGAGGGTAGCAAACCATTCTAAATCTATTGGAGGGTAGCAAACCATTCTAAATCTATTGGAGGGTAGAAAACCATTCTAAATCTATTGGAGGGTAGAAAACCATTCTAAATCTATTGGAGGGTAGAAAACCATTCCAAATCTGGTGGAGGGTAGCAAACCATTCTAAAAGATGGACATCAGAACATCTCCTGTGCCAGTTTCCTTATCAGCAAATGAAACGTACTCAGCTGTTTGGTTATGGGCCCCAGCTGTTCTCAGAACATCATGGACCACCAAGCCTCCCAGGAAGGTTGATATATCACAGCATGTAGCACGGTTCCCTCACATTTTTACGATGGCAAGTGATTCCTCCCTCGCTTGCGGAGGGCTTGGAGACATTGAGCTGTCAGTTCCCTTCGGGCTTTCATTTATTTATTTATTTTATTTCTAGGATTTACATTCTCCAGAGAGCCACAAAGGAGTGAGCCGAGTAAATTACTTTTGTCAAAGTTGTGATAAACCTGTCAAATTGTTCTCCCACCAGCTGGCAGGCAATTGTATTCTATAAGTAATTGTCAAAAAAGGAGCTTAACAGAAACGTTTGTCCAGCCTATGATTTTATATCAGGCCTTCCTTGGGGGCCTCACTTTCCTTTACTCAGTATAATGCTTTTTTAAAAAAAAACTGTTTTAAATAAGGAACGTTATACATTTCTCTGGAAGGTACTGTTTAATGTGATCCTAATGTTTTGTACACTCAGTGTCAATAGACATATACAAATGAATATCAGTCATACTTTTGACAGTTGACTTTGAGAAAGAATGAAAATCTCCCTTGTCTAGGCTGAGTAGTTGAATCGAATGCTTTGTAACCAGTTACAACATCTTGGTGATGATCGATCTATCCATGGTTTTGATCGTCATACACTTTGGCCACACAATGGCTTCAGGTAATGGTGTACTCATGCGTTTAAACGTACAATACTTCGGGCCTACACGACACCTTGATTGCTTAAACGCACCAGTCAGACACCTGGAGGGGGTTACCCGTCTGTAAATCTCCATCAAATAAAGTAACATAAGTCATCCTAAAAGCAAACGGATGCCATGGCAACCTCTCCTCCCCTCCACCGATCCCTAGCCCTATTCCCCTCCTTCATCACCACCACCACCACCACCACGTATGAATAGAGTGTTATTTCAGCCCAACATGTTGACAGACAATTACCAGGGAATGTCTGCCCGACAACGCTTCCCAAAGTGATTGCTTGTCCCCCCCCCCTCCTCTGATTGCACATAGGTCCAATGGAAGAGACAGATTTTGTTGTTGTTGTTTTAGCTTTAATGTCATTTGAAGCTAAAACAATCAGACACCATGACTTAGAAAAGCAGTGCCAGTGGATGAATCAAAGGGCCTTTTTTAAGGACGCCTTGCTTTCATGGTTGTACGGAGATGTAAGCACATTAAATCCAAAAAAAATGAATTATGGATGGTTAAGACCTTTCTAATTACCATTAAAATATAATTTACAGTATAATAAATACGTTAATAAATTGACGCACAGTTGTAACTCATCATTACAACTTATTTAAACATTAGTAAGCTATTGATAAATGGTTAATATGTTTATAAGGGATGTGGTTATTATTTGTAAATTATTTATAAGTAATTATAACTATATGTGTTTAGGCCATTGGTTATTTGTAAACATACTTATGAAGAAGTTGTAAACGATTAGCCAATGACTGATTAATGCAAGGTAACAGCAGTGTGATTGTTTAGGCACACTGATAATAAACAATATGGAAGAGAACGGAGGTGTATGACATGAAGCAAGATTTAAAAGCAAGATTTAAAAGCAAGATTTAAAAGCAAGATTTAAAAGTTGGTAAACAAATGGTACAGAAGTTATCAAGTTTTATTTTTTAAATATATGATATATTTCTAATCAAAAATCTCAGACCATGTTTTCTCCTTCATATCGGGCTCATCTATTTGACTGACAGGAGTGATGACCAACGGGGATGAGTTTTCACCGTCAATATTTGTCTCAGGGGTTTAAGAATGGATAGAGTTTCTCAGTGAATGTGAATCCAGTGAAAGAATAGATATGAGATCTGGTCTTCACATCATAGAAGGAGACCTGACCCTTCTCATAACCCACAAACACCCCCACCTTCTGGGGCGTCTGTCTGAGAGAGAGATGGACAGCTTTGTCATCAAGAGCTGCATACTCATTTCCATTTCTCTTCCATATAGTTCAGTATCCAAATTTAGGATTCAGGCTAATCTGCCCCTTCCTGTTGATGGACTCTCTGGCCGTTCCTTAAAGTCCATTCAGTCTTACCCTCCACCTCATAGTAGAATCTTCCTGAAGAGAAACCTTCTTTTCCCAAGACATTGCAAGTCATATCAAACCTCTCTGGGTTGTCAGGAAAATTCTGTAGTGTTTTTCCATATTTCACTTCCCTGTCTTCAGAAAGGATGAGTCTGGGATGTGCTGTTTCAGGGTCCAGAGACACATCCACTGTGGAAGAAAGAAGGTGAGATGTGTGAGTAAGTGTGTGCATGCTGCTGAAGTGTACACTGTCAAACACTCAATTCACTGGGGCGGAAAAAGTCTGCTAAAATGCATTCCTGAGTTGTCTCAACACATTTGCTAAAGTTGAGAAAACTAAAAATCTTATTACACTTGGTTGCCTTGATTTTCTTCTGGGTTGACTCAACTTTTGTTTTAAAGTCCTCTCAACTTAAGGATATCATCAGCTGAACTGTTTAAGATCAATGGACCAAAGTAGCTCATTTGAAGGGAAACCCCAATCTGGGTTCAAACCCCAGTCCAGCTTCTGTCAACCCAACACCGTAACCATTAACCCAAGAGTTACGAAGTTGGATAACTCTAGCTCTAATCTTAACTCTAGCTCTAGCTCTAACCTTCACTCTAGCTCTAGCTCTAACTCTAGCTCTAACCTTAACTCTAGCTCTAGCTCTAACTCTAGCTCTAACCTTAACTCTAGCTCTAACTCTAGCTCTAACCTTAACTCTAGCTCTAACTCTAGCTCTAACCTTAACTCTAACTCTAGCTCTAACCTTAACTCTAACTCTAACTCTAGCTCTAACCTTAACTCTAGCTCTAACTCTAGCTCTAACCTTAACTCTAACTCTAGCTCTAGCTCTAGCTCTAACCTTAACTCTAGCTCTAACCTTAACTCTAGCTCTAGCTCTAACCTTCACTCTAGCTCTAACCTTAACTCTAGCTCTAACCTTAACTCTAACTCTAACCTTAACTCTAACTCTAGCTCTAACCTTAACTCTAGCTCTAACCTTAACTCTAACTCTAGCTCTAACCTTAACTCTAGCTCTAACCTTAACTCTAGCTCTAGCTCTAACCTTAACTCTAGCTCTAACCTTAACTCTAGCTCTAACCTTAACTCTAACTCTAGCTCTAGCTCTAACCTTAACTCTAGCTCTAGCTCTAACCTTCACTCTAGCTCTAGCTCTAACTCTAGCTCTAACCTTAACTCTAGCTCTAGCTCTAACTCTAGCTCTAACCTTAACTCTAGCTCTAGCTCTAACTCTAGCTCTAACCTTAACTCTAGCTCTAACTCTAGCTCTAACCTTAACTCTAACTCTAGCTCTAACCTTAACTCTAACTCTAACTCTAGCTCTAACCTTAACTCTAGCTCTAACTCTAGCTCTAACCTTAACTCTAACTCTAGCTCTAGCTCTAGCTCTAACCTTAACTCTAGCTCTAACCTTAACTCTAGCTCTAGCTCTAACCTTCACTCTAGCTCTAACCTTAACTCTAGCTCTAACCTTAACTCTAACTCTAACCTTAACTCTAACTCTAGCTCTAACCTTAACTCTAGCTCTAACCTTAACTCTAGCTCTAACCTTAACTCTAACTCTAGCTCTAACCTTAACTCTAGCTCTAACCTTAACTCTAGCTCTAGCTCTAACCTTAACTCTAGCTCTAGCTCTAACCTTCACTCTAGCTCTAACCTTAACTCTAGCTCTAACCTTAACTCTAACTCTAACCTTAACTCTAACTCTAGCTCTAGCTCTAACCTTAACTCTAGCTCTAACTCTAACCTTTAACTCTAACCTTAACTCTAGCTCTAACTCTAACCTTTAACTCTAACCTTAACTCTAGCTCTAACTCTAACTCTAGCTCTAACTCTAACTCTAACTCTAGCTCTAACCTTAACTCTAGCTCTAGCTCTAACCTTCACTCTAGCTCTAACCTTAACTCTAGCTCTAACCTTAACTCTAACTCTAACCTTAACTCTAACTCTAGCTCTAACTCTAACCTTAACTCTAACTCTAACTCTAACCTTAACTCTAACTCTAACTCTAGCTCTAACCTTAACTCTAACTCTAACTCTAGCTCTAACCTTAACTCTAACTCTAACCTTAACTCTAACTCTAACTCTAACCTTAGCTCTAACTCTAACCTTAGCTCTGACTCTAACTCTAACCTTAACTCTAACTCTAACTCTAGCTCTAACCTTAACTCTAACTCTAACTCTAGCTCTAACCTTAACTCTAACTCTAACCTCAACTCTAGCTCTAACTCTAACCTTAACTCTAACTCTAACTCTAGCTCTAACCTCAACTCTAACTCTAACTCTAACTCTAGCTCTAGCTCTAACTCTAACTCTAACTCTAACTCTAGCTCTAACCTCAACTCTAACTCTAACTCTAACTCTAACTCTAGCTCTAGCTCTAACCTCAACTCTAACTCTAACTCTAACCTTTAACTCTAACCTTAACTCTAGCTCTAACTCTAACTCTAGCTCTAACTCTAACTCTAACTCTAGCTCTAACCTTAACTCTAGCTCTAGCTCTAACCTTCACTCTAGCTCTAACCTTAACTCTAGCTCTAACCTTAACTCTAACTCTAACCTTAACTCTAACTCTAGCTCTAACTCTAACCTTAACTCTAACTCTAACTCTAACCTTAACTCTAACTCTAACTCTAGCTCTAACCTTAACTCTAACTCTAACTCTAGCTCTAACCTTAACTCTAACTCTAACTCTAACCTTAGCTCTAACTCTAACCTTAGCTCTGACTCTAACTCTAACCTTAACTCTAACTCTAACTCTAGCTCTAACCTTAACTCTAACTCTAACTCTAGCTCTAACCTTAACTCTAACTCTAACCTCAACTCTAGCTCTAACTCTAACCTTAACTCTAACTCTAACTCTAGCTCTAACCTCAACTCTAACTCTAACTCTAACTCTAGCTCTAGCTCTAACTCTAACTCTAACTCTAACTCTAACTCTAGCTCTAACCTCAACTCTAACTCTAACTCTAACTCTAACTCTAGCTCTAGCTCTAACCTCAACTCTAACTCTAACTCTAACTCTAACTCTAACTCTAACTCTAACTCTAACTCTAACTCTAACTCTAACTCTAACCTTAACTATAACCTCAACTCTAACTCTAACTCTAACTCTAACTATAACCTCAACTCTAACTCTAACTCTAACTCTAGCTCTAACTCTAGCTCTAGCTCTAACCTCAACTCTAACTCTAACTCTAACTCTAACTCTAAATCTAGCTCTAGCTCTAGCTCTAACCTCAACTCTAACTCTAACTCTAGCTCTAACCTCAACTCTAACTCTAACTCTAACTCTAGCTATAACTCTAACTCTAGCTCTAACCTCAACTCTAACTCTAACTCTAACTCTAGCTATAACTCTAACTCTAGCTCTAACTCTAACTCTAACCTTAACTCTAACTCTAACTCTAGCTCTAACCTTAACTCTAACTCTAGCTCTAACCTTAACTCTAACTCTAACCTTAACTCTAACTCTAACTCTAACCTTAGCTCTAACTCTAACCTTAGCTCTGACTCTAACTCTAACTCTAACTCTAACTCTAACCTCAACTCTAGCTCTAACTCTAACCTTAACTCTAACTCTAACTCTAGCTCTAACCTCAACTCTAACTCTAACTCTAACTCTAGCTCTAGCTCTAACTCTAACTCTAACTCTAACTCTAACTCTAACTCTAACTCTAGCTCTAGCTCTAGCTCTAACTCTAACTCTAACTCTAACTCTAGCTCTAACCTCAACTCTAACTCTAACTCTAACTCTAGCTCTAGCTCTAACTCTAACTCTAACTCTAACTCTAACTCTAACTCTAACTCTAACTCTAGCTCTAACTCTAACTCTAACCTTAACTATAACCTCAACTCTAACTCTAACTCTAACTATAACCTCAACTCTAACTCTAACTCTAACTCTAGCTCTAACTCTAGCTCTAGCTCTAACCTCAACTCTAACTCTAACTCTAACTCTAACTCTAAATCTAGCTCTAACTCTAACTCTAGCTCTAGCTCTAACCTCAACTCTAACTCTAACTCTAGCTCTAACCTCAACTCTAACTCTAACTCTAACTCTAACTCTAAATCTAGCTCTAACTCTAACTCTAGCTCTAGCTCTAACCTCAACTCTAACTCTAACTCTAGCTCTAACCTCAACTCTAACTCTAGCTCTAACTCTAGGTCTAGCTCTAACTTTATTAAGCTGTTGCCATGTCAACAGAATTACAGTAATAGTAATAGCTTCACCATCCGTAGATCATCTATAGGGGACTATCCAAATAAAGTGTTCCCCAAAACGTTTTCCTATTTGACAGACAACAATATATCTCTCACAGAAACCCCAAATATTGTTGGAAGGCCTGTCAATTTAAATGTGAGTTTGAGTCCTTCACGACACGAGACAACCTGGATTTCACTCTGAAGATTCCCCATCAGCCTAGACAGGAATCTCCTCACAGTCCCTACTGATAGAGCACTGTGAACACTGATCTCAGACCAGTCCTTGGATGGGAGACTCACACTCTCACTGTAGCAGGAGACAGTCAAAGTTATGAAGTGGTTTTCGGAGTAGTAATCAGAGTAGTGCAGAGAGATTGACCCACCTCAGTTCAATTATTTTAATTCCATTTAGTTCAGGTTTTTTTCTGATCTTAAGGCACACATTGCGCAATAGATTTCTCTAGAGATAAATCAAATCAATCCCAAACTGTGCGATGTAGTAGGGAGTTGTAGTTTTCAACGGGCCAATATTCTACATAGTTTAGTGCAGAAAACTTGGTAATTAACTACAATGACCATAATCGATTGAGCACCAACCTGTCCGGTCTGTGTGATTCTGTAATATACAAAACAACTGAAGTATTTTACTAAAGTAAATTAATGTGAGTAAATGATGGTTCATAAATGATCAGCAGTAATGTACAGTCACTACCATCTTAGGACTTTTATTACAGTCACTACCATCATTGGACTTTTATTACAGTCACTACCATCATGGGACTTTTATTACAGTCACTACCATCATGGGACTTTTATTACAGTCACTACCATCATGGGACTTTTATTACAGTCACTACCATCATGGGGACTTTTATTACAGTCACTACCATCATGGGACTTTTATTACAGTCATTACCATCATGGGACTTTCATTACAGTCACTACCATCATGGGGACTTTTATTACAGTCACTACCATCATGGGACTTTTATTACAGTCACTACCATCATGGGGACTTGTATTACAGTCACTACCATCATGGGGACTTTTATTACAGTCACTACCATCATGGGACTTTTATTACAGTCACTACCATCATGGGATTTTTATTACAGTCACTACCATCATGGGACTTTTATTACAGTCACTACCATCATGGGACTTTTATTACAGTCACTACCATCATGGGACTCATTACAGTCACTACCATCATGGGACTTTCATTACAGTCACTACCATCATGGGACTTTTATTACAGTCACTACCATCATGGGGTGTTTATTACAGTCACTACCATCATGGGACTTTTATTACAGTCACTACCATCATGGGACTTTCATTACAGTCACTACCATCATGGGGACTTTTATTACAGTCACTACCATCATGGGACTTTTATTACAGTCACTACCATCATGGGATTTTTATTACAGTCACTACCATCATGGGACTTTTATTACAGTCACTACCATCATGGGACTTTTATTACAGTCACTACCATCATGGGACTCATTACAGTCACTACCATCATGGGACTTTCATTACAGTCACTACCATCATGGGACTTTTATTACAGTCACTACCATCATGGGGTGTTTATTACAGTCACTACCATCATGGGACTTTTATTACAGTCACTACCATCATGGGACTTTCATTACAGTCACTACCATCAAATTAATGTGAATAATGGTTAATAAGTGATCAGCAGTAATGTACAGTCACTACCATCATGGGACTTTCATTACAGTCACTACCATCATGGGACTTTTATTACAGTCACTACCATCATGGGGTGTTTATTACAGTCACTACCATCATGGGACTTTTATTACAGTCACTACCATCATGGGACTTTCATTACAGTCACTACCATCAAATTAATGTGAATAATGGTTAATAAGTGATCAGCAGTAATGTACAGTCACTACCATCATGGGACTTTCATTACAGTCACTACCATCATGGGACTTTTATTACAGTCACTACCATCATGGGGTGTTTATTACAGTCACTACCATCATGGGACTTTTATTACAGTCACTACCATCATGGGACTTTCATTACAGTCACTACCATCAAATTAATGTGAATAATGGTTAATAAGTGATCAGCAGTAATGTACAGTCACTAGCATCATGGGACTTTCATTACAGTCACTACCATCAAATTAATGTGAATAATGGTTAATAAGTGATCAGCAGTAATGTACAGTCACTAGCATCATGGGACTTTCATTACAGTCACTAGCATCATGGGACTTTCATTACAGTCACTACCATCATGGGACTTTTATTACAGTCACTACCATCATGGGGTGTTTATTACAGTCACTACCATCATGGGACTTTTATTACAGTCACTACCATCATGGGACTTTCATTACAGTCACTACCATCAAATTAATGTGAATAATGGTTAATAAGTGATCAGCAGTAATGTACAGTCACTAGCATCATGGGACTTTCATTACAGTCACTACCATCAAATTAATGTGAATAATGGTTAATAAGTGATCAGCAGTAATGTACAGTCACTAGCATCATGGGACTTTCATTACAGTCACTAGCATCATGGGACTTTCATTACAGTCACTACCATCATGGGACTTTTATTACAGTCACTACCATCATGGGGTGTTTATTACAGTCACTACCATCATGGGACTTTTATTACAGTCACTACCATCATGGGACTTTCATTACAGTCACTACCATCAAATTAATGTGAATAATGGTTAATAAGTGATCAGCAGTAATGTACAGTCACTAGCATCATGGGACTTTCATTACAGTCACTACCATCAAATTAATGTGAATAATGGTTAATAAGTGATCAGCAGTAATGTACAGTCACTAGCATCATGGGACTTTCATTACAGTCACTAGCATCATGGGACTTTCATTACAGTCACTACCATCATGGGACTTTTATTACAGTCACTACCATCATGGGGTGTTTATTACAGTCACTACCATCATGGGACTTTTATTACAGTCACTACCATCATGGGACTTTCATTACAGTCACTACCATCAAATTAATGTGAATAATGGTTAATAAGTGATCAGCAGTAATGTACAGTCACTAGCATCATGGGACTTTCATTACAGTCACTACCATCAAATTAATGTGAATAATGGTTAATAAGTGATCAGCAGTAATGTACAGTCACTAGCATCATGGGGACTTTTATTAATTGTTTTATTTTGTGTTGTTACAACATTTAACCCAAATAATGGATAGTGCATTTAATGATAAAAAAACAATTGAAACCGTGATTATTTTGTAATAATGTAACTGAAACAGATCCGACCTGAAAAAGCACTAATCTCCCAGGACATTTTATTTCACTAGGCAAGTCAGTTAAGAACAAATTCTTATTTTCAATGACGGCCTAGGAACAGTGGGTTAACTGCCTTGTTCAGGGGCTGAACGACAGATGTTTACCTTCTCAGCTCAGGGAATCGATCTTGCAACCTTTCGGTTACTAGTCCAACGCTCTAATCACTAGGCTACCTGCCGCCCCTACACTCTAACCACTAGGCTACCTGCCGCCACTGAAGTTAGATCAAAGAGAGGGACACTGACCTGTAGGAGGTGGAGGTGGGCCTCCGTGTGTGACCAGAGAGAGGGACACTGACACGTAGGAGGTGGAGGTGGGCCTCCGTGTGTGACCAGAGAGAGGGACACTGACCTGTAGGAGGGGGAGGTGGGCCTCCGTGTGTGACCAGAGAGAGGGACACTGACCTATAGGAGGTGGAGGTGGGCCTCTGTGTGTGACCAGAGAGAGGGACACTGACCTGTAGGAGGTGGAGGTGGGCCTCCATGTGTGACCAGAGAGAGGGACACTGACCTAGTCAGGTCTTCTGTGGAGTAACTCCGGACAGAGTGGACACTGGTACTGTTATCTGCTAGCCCAGTGTTTGTTGATACACTTCTTGCAGAAGTTGTGTCCACATAGGATGGAAACTGGCTCAGTGAACACTTCCAGACAGATGGAGCACTGGCACTGCTCTTCAAACAGGACATTTCTTGCGTCAGCCATACTGTCCTGCAGACATGAATGATTCGGGAGACAGACGCAGGAATGCGTAATATTTTTTTTAATTAAGCCCAAATTACGGCGTGCCGTGTAAAGGCACGGGGACGAAGACAAAACAAACACTATACAAAACACAGGGTAGAAACCCAAAACAAAAGAGTGCGGAGTACCTCGACTAAATAAGACACGCGCACCATAATTAACACACGGGACGAGACCCGTAATCATCTGCGCAATCCGCAAGGGCACGAAAGTCCAAAACAACACAGCACAGGTACTCATATGCACCAACGGACATTGTAACAATAACGGACAGCCCAATGGAAACCAAAGGGTTTCAAATATATACAAAAATATATTCTATATACAAATCAGTGGGAATAGGGGCCAGGTGTGTACAATGAAAGTTCCAGAGAGATCCGTAACACATACATGGGAAGAAATGCACTAGTATTACTGTTAAGTCTGCAATACATCTTTGATCTGGAAAGCAAGCTAATTTTCAGAGGTTATAATACCAGAATAACGTGTTCTGAAAATGGTAACATCAATGCAACAAAACCCATTTTAATACACATCTCCAATCTATGAATTAAAAAAGATCTAAGAAAAGTAATATTTTACACACACAGAAAGGTACCCAAGCCATAAGCATTCATTTCTGATGAAAAAAAACACAAATGTGAAAAAATGGTGGATATAGCAGTTTTCAATGAAACTCTTCATTTGGCCACATTATAGTATAAGCTCTAATATTTCTTGCAACAGGTTGAATGATTCAAATTGTGTGTAAACTGAAAATTGTTTGCTTGTTGGTGAAGACAGTATGATAATAAAATGTCATTCCATTTTGGAGGGCAGAGTGTCACAAAAGAAGAATGTTGTGTGTATGCAATTAGAATGTTGTGTGTATGCAATTAGAATGTTGTGTGTATGCAATTAGAATGTTGTGTGTATGCAATTAGAATGTTGTGTGTATGCAATTAGAATGTTGTGTGTATGCAATTAGAAGGCAATGTTTTGCTGGAAAATCAACAACTTGCTCTTCAAGAGCTACGAAGAACAGCTCTCTGTTAAAGGAGGAATGTGCAATTGCCATAAACATCTTTGGACTTTTAAAGGTCAGCTGTGGGCAAAAATAACAAAAACTGTGTAACTGATCAACGCACCATCATACCAGGTCATTTAACGCTTAACCCCCATTTAAAAATGTATTAGATATTTGGCTAAAGAAGTGACATTTCTTACAGATCTGTCCAAAAACAAATCCTGGGAAATGATTTCAACACATCCTGTAGGAGTTACTGGCTAGCTTAGATAAGGAACTAGCTACGGTTGAAGTCGGACGTTTACATACACCTTAGCCAAATACATTTAAACTCAGTATTTCACAATTCCTGACATTTAATCCTAGTAACAATTCCCTGTCTTAGGTCAGTTAGGATCACCACATTATTTTAAGAATGTGAAATGTCAGAATAATAGTAGAGAGAATGATCTATTTCAGCTTTTATTTCTTTCATCACATTCCAAGTGGGTCAGAAGTTTACATACACTCAGTTAGTATTTGGTAGCATTGCCTTTAAATTGTTTAACTTGGGTCAAATGTTTCGGGTAGCCTTCCACAAGCTTCCCACAATAAGTTGGGTGAATGTTGGCCCATTCGTCCTGACAGAGCTGGTGTAACTGAGTCAGGTTTGTAAGCCTCCTTGCTCGCACACGCTTTTTCAGTTCTGCCCACAAATTTTCTATAGGATTGAGGTCCAGGCTTTGTGATGGCCACTCCAATACCTTGACTTTGTTGTCCTTAAGCCATTTTGCCACAACCTTGGAAGTATGCTTGGGGTCATTGTCCATTTGGAAGGCCCATTTGCGAAAAAGCTTCAACTTCCTGCCTGACTGATGTCTGGAGATGTTGCTTCAATATATCCACATATTTCTCCTTCCTTGTGACGTCATCTATTTTGTGAAGTGCACCAGTCCCACCTGCAGCAAAGCTCCCCCACAACATGATGCTGCCACCCCCGTGCTTCACGGTTAGGATGGTGTTATTCGGCATGCAAGCCTCCCCCTTTTTCCTCCAAACATAACGATGGTCATTATGGCCCAACAGTTCGATTTTTGTTTCATCAGACCAGAGGACATTTCTCCAAAAAGTATGATCTTTGTTCCCATGTGCAGTTGCAAACCCTAGGCTGGCTTTTTTTTATGGCGGTGTTGGAGCAGTGGCCTCTTCCTTGCTGAGCGGCCTTTCAGGTTATTTCGATATAGGACTTGTTTTACTGTGGATATAGATACTTTTGGACCTGTTTCTTCCAGCATCTTCACACGGTCCTTTGCTGTTGTTCTGGGATTGATTGGCACTTTTCGCATCAAAGTACGTTCATCTCTTGGAGACAGAACGCATCTCCTTCCTGAGCGGTATGACGGCTGCGTGGTTCCATGGTGTTTATGCTTGCATACTATTGTTTGAACAGATGAACGCGGGCGCTTCAGGCTTTTGTAAATTGCTCCCAAGGATGAACCAGACTTGTGGAGATCTGCAAAATTTTTTCTGAGGTCTTGGCTGATTTCTTTTGATTTTCCCATGATGTCAAGCAAAGAGGCACTGAGTTTGAAGGTAGGCCTTGAAATACATCCACATGTACACCTCCAATTGACTCCAAATGATGTCAATTAGCCTATCAGAAGCTTCTAAAGCCATGACATCATTTTCTGGAATTTTCCAAGCTGTTTAGAGGCAAAGTCAACTTAGTGTATGTAAACTTCTGACCCACTGGAATAGTGATACAGTGAATTATAAGTGAAATAATCTATCTGTAAACAATTGTTGGAAGAATTACTTGTGTCATGCACAAAGTAGATGTCCTAACCAACTTGCTAAAACTATAGTTTGTTATCAAGAAATTTGTGGAGTGGTTGAAAAACAAGTTTTAATGACTCCAACCTAATTGTATATACACTTCCGACTTCAACTGTCACATTAATATATACTGTAGGAGATACTGGCTAGCTACAGTGGCTAGCTTAGATAAGGAACTAGCTACGTCACATCAACACATAGTGGAGGAGTTACTGGCTAGCTACAGTGGCTAGCTTAGCTAACTAGCTACGTCACATCAACACATAGTGGAGGAGTTACTGGCTAGCTACAGTGGCTAGCTTAGCTAACTAGCTACGTCGGTCACGGCGCACCAGAATGACACGTCGATGAACCACCAAAAGCACACCACATTTCTGTTTGAAAACTGAGAAAGGGGCGGAATTGGTCCGTTTTCGTGCCCAAAGTCGACCTCGATATTAATGATAAAATGATTCTTGAAGAATTTAACTTATGAGGCCTTATGAGCTTAGTTCAAGTGCTGTACCCCATCAGAACCTAAAATATCAGCCTGTTTTATTCCATTGTTTGTTGTTATTTGAATTGCAGATTACCCCCTTTAATATTGTCTATGGGATGAAATTAATTAATTTACTCTTAAAAATGTCCTTCCCATTAACCTCCTTTTTCTCCCTCTAAATAGCATGGTATTTGCTTACAAATGATTTGTGAAGCATGTTTGAAGGATTTATAAAGGTTTTTATGACAGCTACTATAAGAATATTAACTCTCACAAACCCAAACTCAACGGTAACACTTTGAATAAAGGCGGCTATAGATAACGCCTTTATAGAACCAGTCATAACACCTTTATAGAACCAGTCATAACACCTTTATAGAACCAGTCATAACACCTTTATAGAACCAGTCATAACACCTTTATAGAACCAGTCATAACACCTTTATAGAACCAGTCATAACGCCTTTATAGAACCAGTCATAACACCTTTATAGAACCAGTCATAACACCTTTATAGAACCAGTCATAACACCTTTATAGAACCAGTCATAACGCCTTTATAGAACCAGTCATAACACCTTTATAGAACCAGTCATAACACCTTTATAGAACCAGTCATAACACCTTTATAGAACCAGTCATAACACCTTTATAGAACCAGTCATAACACCTTTATAGAACCAGTCATAACACCTTTATAGAACCAGTCATAACACCTTTACAGAACCAGTCATAACACCTTTACAGAACCAGTCATAACACCTTTACAGAACCAGTCATAACACCTTTACAGAACCAGTCATAACATCTTTATAGAACCAGTCATAACACCTTTATAGAACCAGTCATAACACCTTTATAGAACCAGTCATAACACCTTTATAGAACCAGTCATAACACCTTTATAGAACCAGTCATAACACCTTTACAGAACCAGTCATAACACCTTTACAGAACCAGTCATAACACCTTTATAGAACCAGTCATAACATCTTTATAGAACCAGTCATAACACCTTTACAGAACCAGTCATAACACCTTTACAGAACCAGTCATAACACCTTTATAGAACCAGTCATAACACCTTTATAGAACCAGTCATAACACCTTTATAGAACCAGTCATAACACCTTTATAGAACCAGTCATAACACCTTTATAGAACCAGTCATAACACCTTTATAGAACCAGTCATAACACCTTTACAGAACCAGTCATAACACCTTTATGAATGTTGCAGATGCATTCATAACAACATTCATAAGACATGTATTCAACATCATTCATAAGGACTTTTCAAAATAAAATTGTATTAATCCACTGTAAAAAAGGAAATGTTTTTTTGTTTTTGTTACGGTACCCAAACTCCTGACACACTATTCAGGCAACAGGCTGGGAGCAGCACACGGTCAGCCTTACAGCATTACCCTGGTAGCAGTTTAGGGGTTAAATGTCTTGCTCAAAGCCACAATGGCAGTAGGGGATGGCACCTGCCCTGGGTGTAGTATCTCTTAACTACATAAGCTAGCTGTGCTTGATTTGAGCTTGCTTGGCTCAATGAAGTCCATGGCATCATCCTAAAAGTGCAAACCCCACCTGCCCATCAGGCACTCCAGGCAGGCTCAAATATTTCAAATACTATTTGAACCCATGTCTGCATGGCACCTGAACAGTTATTTGCCATTGTAATTGTGGTAGTAAGCAAACTTCAATAAGACCCGAAGACTCCGCAAGCTAATGCCTAGCCTTTAGCTCAGCAATGCTGTGGTGCGGAGGAGACCCAAGCTTGAACCCACCCAGTCAGTAACACCAGTGACCATCTGGCTCACTCCCACCACAGTTTTCTATTGCAATATAATGAAAAAGGGACTTTTATTTTGAAGACCCCCTTATTGCAATATAATGAAAAGGGGACTTTTATTTTGAAGACCCCCTTATTGCAATATAATGAAAAATTGACTTTTATTTTGAAGACCCCCTTATTGCAATATAATGAAAAATTTACTTTTATTTTGAAGACCCCCTTATTACAATATAATGAAAAAGGGACTTTTATTTTGAAGACACCCTTATGAATGACGTTGAATAATTGTGCAATGAATGTAGTATGAATGATACTGCAATGTTCCTGAAGTTGTCATGACTGATTCATAAAGTTGTTATGAATCTCTTAAGCGTATCACCTTCACAAAGTGTTCCCAGCTCACTACTATTCAGCAAAACTAACCCCTAAGACTTTACATTGGAGGGTTTATTTTCTTCATACTAAGGATTAATTGTCTAATGGTAGCACAAGAAAGGTAACGGAGAAATGATTGAGTTGTAGTGATGGGAATTCTGAGTTTTTTCAGTGAACTGGATCATTTAGCTTGCTGTTCAGCTAAAATAACTGTTTTTTTTGTTGCTCCCAAACAGTTCTCCATTCAGCTAAAAGAGCTGTTCATTTGGCTCCCAAACAGTTCTCCGTTCAGCTAAAAGAGCTGTTCATTTGGCTCCCAAACAGTTCTCCGTTCAGCTAAAAGAGCTGTTCATTTGGCTCCCAAACAGCTCTCTGTTCAGCTAAAAGAGCTGTTCATTTGGCTCACAAACAGTTCTGCGTTCAGCTAAAAGAGCTGATCATTTGGCTCCCAAACAGCTCTCCCTTCAGCTAAAAGGGCTGATCATTTGGCTCCCAAACAGCTCTCCGTTCAGCTAAAAGAGCTGTTCATTTGGCTCCCAAACAGCTCTCCCTTCAGCTAAAAGGGCTGATCATTTGGCTCCCAAACAGCTCTCCGTTCAGCTAAAAGAGCTGATCATTTGGCTCACAAACAGCTCTGTGTTCAACTAAAAGAGCTGTTCATTTGGCTCACAAACAGCTCTCCGTTCAGCTAAAAGAGCTGTTCATTTGGCTCACAAACAGCTCTCCGTTCAGCTAAAAGAGCTGTTCATTTGGCTCACAAACAGTTCTCCGATTCAGCTAAAAGAGCTGTTCAAATGGCTCTTAGTTCAGTAGTGCAAAAATGTGTTTGGACCAGAATTAGCTTCTCTCCTTACAATCTACTGTTCCTGCAGTGAGGAATTACCATCTTCAGAGAATGTTTTTATAACTTATCTGCAGATAATGGTTGTCTGGAGCTCATAAAGCAGTGGTAACAGTATGCAAATCAGGGAGTCAAATGAACAGCTCTTTCACATATGTGATTCGGTTCCCGACGTTCACCAAAAAGATCAGTTCAAAAAGAGCCGTTTGTTCTGCGAACGAACGACCTGTCACTAAAGAATCGTCATATAGTGTGAGGGTCAACATGAAAACCAAAAGATTCATCAGCAACATTATTACACAGTAAAGGTCTTGCTGATATGGACAACCTCGGTAGAGTTCATTAGGCAGCAAACGGTAGAAAATCAACTAAAACAGGGAGTATCTTTCCGTTGGGTGCCCTAATAAACACGACCATAGTAGCTTTGTTCAGAAAAATAAGACTTACATTTGAGCAAATAATGGATGTATTGTAATGAGGTATTGTAATGAGGTATTGTAATGAGGTATTGTAATGAGGCATTGTAATGAGGTATTGTAATGAGGTATTGTAATGAGGTATTGTAATGAGGCATTGTAATGAGGTATTGTAATGAGGTATTGTAATGGTGTATTGTAATGAGGCATTATAATGAGGTATTGTAATGAGGCATTGTAATGAGGCATTGTAATGAGGCATTGTAATGAGGCATTGTAATGAGGCATTGTAATGAGGCATTGTAATGAGGTATTGTAATGAGGCATTGTAATGAGGTATTGTAATGAGGCATTGTAATGAGGTATTGTAATGAGGCATTGTAATGAGGTATTGTAATGAGGTATTGTAATGAGGTATTGTAATGGTGTATTGTAATGAGGCATTGTAATGAGGCATTGTAATGATGTATTGTAATGGTGTATTGTAATGAGGCATTATAATGAGGTATTGTAATGAGGCATTGTAATGAGGCATTGTAATGAGGCATTGTAATGAGGCATTGTAATGAGGTATTGTAATGAGGTATTGTAATGAGGCATTGTAATGAGGCATTGTAATGAGGTATTGTAATGAGGTATTGTAATGATGTATTGTAATGGTGTATTGTAATGAGGTATTGTAATGAGGTATTGTAATGAGGTATTATAATGAGGTATTGTAATGATGTTTTGTTATGGATGTTAGCAATAATAATGGTTATGTCTAGTACAAGTCACAACATGCTATGCAGCTCAACCTGAGGCAAAAGAGCAGAATGCACTTGAAGTAGTTCCCAAAAAGCGATCATCTCGTAATCGTCGTACCCTTAGGACCAAACCCTCTGGACGCTTAGAAGCCACTGGAATTGAGTCCCTAGCGTTCACCAAACCATTTCTTTTTATTGTACTCTGTGTCGGAGAAGTCATAATGGCCTCCTCAGATCTTTTATCATCGCCTTATTATCGCCACGCCAGGCTCGTTAAGCTGGCAACCACGGTGGGAGACAGCGTAATAAAATGCAACTTAATCAAAACCAAACAGGCCCGAGAGGAATGTCTCCCCACAGTCAAATATGTGAAACAATCAGTCCCCATGTTAGAGCGCTAGTTAACCTCATCATAGGTCTTCATTTAGGAGACGGAGGAACCAGACGCAGAGGCCATCGGGCTCGAGGTGTTCATTATTTTCAATTTGCGTTTTGATTAAATGAGGCAGCCGGTTTATTTGGGGGGGGGGGGGGTTGTCATATCATCAGACACCTTTGCTTTCGATATACTCTAGTGAGCTCATTACAAGTTGTTAACTTCAAAAAGGATGGACATTCTGGTCGTTCACTCGCAGTACTCTGAACGTGATGGGAATCTGTCTCTTCTAGTCTGGTCATTCACTCGCAGTACTCTGAACGTGATGGGAATCTGTCTCTTCTAGTCTGGTCATTCACTCGCAGTACTCTGAACGTGATGGGAATCTGTCTCTTCTAGTCTGGTCGTTCACTCGCAGTACTCTGAACGTGATGGGAATCTGTCTCTTCTAGTCTGGTCATTCACTCGCAGTACTCTGAACGTGATGGGAATCTGTCTCTTCTAGTCTGGTCGTTCACTTGCAGTATTTTTGAATGTGATGGAATCTGTCGCTTCCAAAATGGCCTCTGATCCCTTTTGAAGGGAAAGGGGAAGTGAAGTCGTCAGCGAAGTCGCGCTATAGTCCCCCCACCCCCACAAAAAAAACATAATACTGTCCCCTTCTTCTCATACAGGTAATGCAAGAGAGGGGACATTCAGGAAATAGACTATTTCAGCCTTTTTACTCTGGCAAGAAATCACCCGAAAGCTTTGCCCGAGTCTGTTTCTGTAATGGGCTACGCCATGGGAATGTTTCCATGGAAACATGGCAAAGGCGCCAGTACAGCTCAATGCTGCTCTCAGGAGACTAGGCTATCTGGGTAGTTTCTGTTTTAGTGGGAAATGGTGATAACAGCACTGAGTGTTAGATAAAACTCCACAGGAGAAAACTATTTGTTTATAGCGTGGAGTCTAGTGTTTTAGATGTTCAATTATGTTATTCCTCATGTGCCGATTTGTTAATTTGTAAGAAGATCCATCCTAAAAAAATGTAAACTACAATTTATAAAGCATTTACAGTAAGAGGTCTTCTCGGATCCAAAAAGTTGGACCCGGACCTGAGGACACTCAGATCCGAATGAACTGATCATTTAAAAAAAAGGGGGACACTGACCGAGAACAATCAGACCCGAACTCAAATGAACCCGACGACAACCAGACCCAATTGGACCCTATTGACAAAAAAAGATCAGCCAAGTTGCTCTTTTGGTATTTTTTTATGGTCAATAAATTCACCTTATTAGCGAAAAAATAAATATGTGTATTTCATTCTCTGTTAGATGTCAGACGTCGGGTGGCTTAGCGGAGAACAAAAAATAAACAAACAGATCTTTGTATTGGATTAGATCATTTGAACTGGGATTAATTTATATTCATAGCTAAGTGTAAAAAAACACAAAAAAAAACAAGAAGGCAAAACCCCTTTTGGAGTAGAAAATGTAACATTAATTTCGAACACATTACCCCCGGCCGGAAGTCCTACTGAAAATACCCATTAGAATGGCATACCTGCTTACTCCCGAAAAAAAGAAAAAGCCAATTACCAAACTCTTAGTGATAAGGAAATGCTAAGCAGAGCTGGACTAGGTCTGAATGGAGCAACTGAATTGTTGAATATTCGCAGGCCTCCACTTTGAATTATTAACAGAGTTCTTCCCACACAAATGTTCTGTCTTTGCGATACCTTTGAAAAAAGTCAGTCTAACTAATAAGGTAGAATTAAAGACATGTTTCAAAAGGAAGCTGGACTTTTTTCCCCCTGGTCCCTTCCAAAGAAAAGAAGAAAGAGATTGAAAGGTGATTGAAAGGTGTGATAGCAACACAAATAGGTGTGCAGTGTGTTTTGTGAGCTCCGGGTGCTGTATATCCCATCACAAGATCAAGAGCATTTTCTATGTCAACTGTGTCCTTTTTCTACAAAGAGTACAATACACTTTTCCCAAAACTTGATACAACATTGATCCAATACCATACAGCACTTGCCTTTTCACTTATAAGTAGCAGTGACATTGTAGTAGAGAATTGTTATGACATCTATGTATGACATGATTGTGACATAATCTGTGACATATTTTTGACTTAAGGACATGTGATTCACTATGAATGTCTTGAGTCATCAGTACACCAAATCCATTGTATATCTGAATTTATGTTATCTGAATTCAAGGTATTATTACTGCAGACCTAGTTGTATTTGGAAACCGGCGAGCAGTCCCTTTAGTTGGGTGTTCCAAGATGGACTCCCCTGGTCCCTCAATGTTTCCCTGTCCTTGGCAGACTCGTTGGAGAAGCGCTGGGACAAACATTGGATTAGTCACTGAGAAAACAATTCCCTTGGATATGCCCAATGTGTCTCTCTCTCTCTCTCTCTGTCTCTGTCTCTCTCTCTCTATTTATCTCTCCCCTTCCCTGTCTCTCTCTCCTTCTCTGTATTTCTCTCTCTCTCTCTCTCTCTCACTCTCTCTCTCTCTTGGGATGAATCATATTTCTCACTCACTCACACACCCACACCTCTGCTAAAAAGTCAATAAAAAAAAGCATTGTCTTCTCACTTTCTGCTGTTGGCGTCAGGCTGTCTAAATTGTCTCAGAAAGCAGTGGAGTGTGAAATTGAGTTCAAAACTGTGTGCAGCGCGAGAAGCCTGAGAGGAGCGTATGCTTGGTTATCTATTCATATCGCATTTGAAATTCACTTGCTGTTTTGCAGGAAGAGGTCAATTAACATGTTGGTGATGTTGTTCTTGGTTCTTGGCAGAATTCACCAGCAGGATTGAAGCGGTCAATTAACATGTTGGTGATGTTGTTCTTGGTTCTTGGCAGAATTCACCAACAGGATTGAAGAGGGGAAAAGGAAAAGGGTTGAAAGGGTGGCCATTCGACCCTCAATATTGTCTCAAATAGATTGTTCCTCTTGGAGGCCAGTGAAGCTTTTAAAGTGAAAAGGTCCAGATAAATGTATTCTGTTCATGTTTCTTTGAGAGCCCATGAACCAGGTGGATGAGTTCTGTGCGTGGTCGCAATCGTCACTTCACCAGAGCGCAATGCTTGTTTTTGTAAAAGGGACACATTTAGCTTGATAACATTTATTGTAGTAACAGTAACTTGGAGTCTACGTGTTTTTTAATTTTTTTTTATTGTTTCTTCTTCATCCTCAGGTGAGGTAGAATATTTCTTCTTACAGCCCAACGTCAGAGTCTATGCCAGGATAACAACACTTGTCCATATTCATTTGCCGAAAACAAATGATTTTGCTTGAGAATGTTACTTTTGCTGAGTTTTGTAGATTTAATCAACAGTGCCACTCAGCAGTTCCTCGGCCCGAGTCTCTCCTCAGCAAGCGATGATGAATGTTTTGAAACCAGATGATATATGCCTATAGATTGCTCTTGCGAATTTCTGTCGGTTCGAAGACTAATGGGTCCTCTCACATTTCAGAGCATTCTATGCAAAGATCATTCAATGATTTCAGCTCTTCTCCTCTCAGCGTGATGAATGCGTCAGTGGGGAAATGTAAAGACGGCCCCCCAAACTTTGTCACCAGAATTAGAGGACTGCTTTGTGAATGTCAGAGCCCACAAATGATTTGTGCCGAGAAAAAAAAAGTTCCTGAAACATGTTTTTTGTTTTTAGATTAGCAGCACTCTGAGTGCCCTTCAGTGTCTTTAACATGACAGACGCTTTGTCAACCTCTTCAACTCAATACTTTGAGTGACAGAAAGTGTAGTGTGAGAGAAATATCTTCAAATTCGAAGGATTCACTTAACTTTAAGGGTCAATCTTTTGTCTGTTAAATTAATGATATATAGCCATAGATTTTTTTTGAAGAATATAACTTAAGAGCTATGTTCAACTGTCGTACCCCATCAGAACCCAAAATATAAGGCTCTATTCAGTCTGTATCGCTGAAGAGTCATAGCACAGACACTGCCTGGCCTCAGCACCTCTGTTAAAATACCTTGTTAACATACTCCAAACCAGAGGGTGGCAGTAGCATTGTTTGTCAATGCATATTCGTGCGCATTGCTTATGGTCGAGATTCTAAGCTATCTGCGCTAATGTTGCTATTTTGTAGAAAGCCCTTGTTGTTACTAGCCAGACGGCCACAGCTAGATAACTACCTAGCAAGATAACAAGCAATTGAATTCACTCTGCATAAGCCCATACTGCCAGTGGCAGCCTATAGTCAAATGTTTACCTAGCTAGGTAACATTAGCATATTCGCTAGCTAGCTATCTAAGGACACTGCACTAACTCGGCAGCTGACACAGGCAGTTTTTTTCATGGAAACTAGCTAATGCATTGTTCTTTAATCATAATGTCAAAACTAGCTACAGTGGTTAGCTTGCTTGGAGGAAGTATTTAGCCTACAGATGTACAGAGAAAATGCTCTCTTTTTTTCCTGTTACTTTTTTTGGCTCCCCACATATTCTCAGATTGGCTCAAAGTTGTTGGCCACTGACACGTGCATTGCGGTTATACAAGTAAAATCTATAGGTTAGTCGCTACCGGGTCGGCGCCCAGCAGGTACCGCTTTTGTTCTAGCAAGAGAAGGAACGGCCTCCCACTGTGATAACTACCTATCGGCAGTGAGATTCCCGATGTGTTTCATGCACTACAGATTGTGCGATGGAAATGTAAAGGTAATATCCGATTGAGCTGACACATGCAGCCGTGAATGCAGTCCAGGGGCGGACTGGGACAAGAATCCGGCCCTGTCATTTTATCCACAACAGTCCAGATCACTGTGTGCGTCGACAACTAACCCCACCCCTCTGAATGGGCCACAAGCCATACACACACACACACCCTATCCCCACACATACACTCTGACCCTACACACTCTACAGAGGCAGTAGTGCTGACAACATTGGCAGTACAGAACAGCGTTTATCAAACATTTCTGTACCAATGACTAGCGAGACGTGGTCCTTCTCAGCTCGTATACAATACAGTGCCTTCGGGAAAGTATTCAGACCCCTTGACATTTTCCTTTTTTTTTAGGTTAGAGCCTTATTCTATAAGTGATTCAATTGTTTTTTTCCCCCTCATCAATCTACAGTACACACAATACCCCGTAATGACAAAGATGTTTTATTTTTATACATTTTTGGTAATTTATAAAAAAGAAAAAACTGAATGTCACTTTTACAGAAGTATTCAGACCCTTTACTCAGTACTTTGTTGAAGCACCTATGGCAGCGATTACAGCCTTGAGTCTTCTTGGCATAGCTGTATTTGGGGAGTTTCTACAGAACTTCTCAAGCTCTTGTCAGGTTGGATGGGGAGCGTTGCTACACAGCTATTTTCAGGTCTCTCCAGATATGGTCGATTGGGTTCAAGTCCGAGTTAAGCAGAACGGCTTGGCAGGCCAGATCTCGGTGGACGTAAGTCTCGACCTTCAACCTCTCCTGAGCCCGTTGGGGAGTTGCAGCGATGAGACAAGATCACAATATGGAGATCCCAATATGGAGATCACAATATGGAGATCACAATATGGGGGAGAAAGATGGGGTAATGAAATAAAAATGCTATTTCTCTGTTAGTGAGCATTTCTCCTTTGCCAAGAGAATCCATCCACCTGGCATATCAAGAAGCTGATTCTACAGCATGATCATTACACAGGTGCACCTTGTGCTGGGGGACAATAAAAGGCCACTTTAAAATGTGCAGTTTTGTCACACAACACAATGCCACAGATTTCTCCAATTTTGAGGGAGCGTGCAATTGGCATGCTGATTGCAGGAATGTCCACCAGAGCTGTTGCCAGATAATTGAATGTTCATTTCTATACCATAAGCTGCCTGCAACGTCATTTTAGAGAATTTGGCAGTACGACCAACCGGCCTCACAAAGCCCACAACCTCCACATCTGGCTTCTTCACCTGCGGGATCGTCTGAGACCAGCTTCCTGGACAGCAGATGAAACTGAGGAGTATGTCTGTCTGTAGTAAAGCCCTTTTGTGGGGAAAAACTCATTCTGATTGGCTTGGCCTGGCTCCACAGTGGGTGGGCATGGCTTCGAAGTGGTGGGCCTATGCCCTCCCAGGTCAACCCATGGCTGCACCCCTACTCAGTCATGTGAAATCCCTAGATTATGGCCTGATGTATTTATTTAAATTGACAGATTTTTCTTCTATGGACTTTAACCGTATGAACTTTATTTAACCTTTATTTAAACTAGGCAAGTCAGAACAAATTCTTATTTACAATGCCGGCCTACCGGGGAGCAGTGGGTTAACTGCCTTGTTCAGGGGCAGAATGACAGATTTGTACCTTGTCAGCTCGGGGATTCGATCCAACAACCATTCGGGTTACTGGCCCAACGCTCTAACCACTCGGCTACCCTGCCAAAATCATGTTGCGTTTATATGGAAGTATATATTGGTTAGGACTTGAATGCGATTGGACAATACTTTGTGTTGACCCATAGCAACTCTGAATGGTTCTACATTGCAGGACCTGAAACTTGAACTGCTGCATCCCAGCGGCCATAGATCTGTTCTTATAATAATCACAGCTAAAATGCTAAACCCATTTCTGTCAGAATATGATCACATCTTGTAACGATATTCGTAGGTGGAAGAAGGTGAAGAGGACCAAGGTGCAGCGTGGTACGTGGTCATGGTAAACTTAATAAAGACACTGAACACTAGAACAAAAACACAACAAAGCGGAACAAACGAAACAGTTCTGTCTGGTGCAGAAACACAAAGACAGACAACAACTACCCACACCCATAGTGGGAAAACAGGCTGCCTTAGTATGGTTCTCAATCAGAGACAACAACTACCCACACCCATAGTGGGAAAACAGGCTGCCTTAGTATGGTTCTCAATCAGAGACAACAACTACCCACACCCATAGTGGGAAAACAGGCTGCCTTAGTATGGTTCTCAATCAGAGACAACAACTACCCACACCCATAGTGGGAAAACAGGCTGCCTTAGTATGGTTCTCAATCAGAGACAACAACTACCCACACCCATAGTGGGAAAACAGGCTGCCTTAGTATGGTTCTCAATCAGAGACAACGATAACCAGCTGCCTCTGATTGGGAACCATACCAGGCCAAACACATAGAAATACAAACATAGAACAAAACATAGAATACCCACCCACATCACACCCTGACCAAACTAAAAATAGAAACATACAAAGCAATCTACGGTCAGGGCGTGACATATCTGAATCTATATCCAGTTTGAACATGGATATTGTAACCACATCACAAAACGGAGAAGCTCAATCTGTGGTGTAAAGCCTAAAACTCAACTTTGGAAAAGCATGCCGAAATGACAAAGCACTTCATGTAAGCTAATCACAGTTCCCTGGGGACATGTTGGACCCATTATCTACTTTTAAGCATCTGCACTCATTAAAGGGGTAAATACATAATTACTGATATCCTAATGAATGTGTCATTTGCCCCTGTCTTTGGATTCTAAGAGCCGCCATCCCTCAGCCCCCAGTAACTAGGACATGCAAACTAACAAACAAACAGATCGCATGTTATATTTAATAAGTAATTTGCCCTTTTCTGAAATGCAAAGATGATTTAATGTGCTTAATGATGTAGAGATTCCTACTTGGAAAATGTTCTGCATCCAACTAATGCCAGTGGTTAATTTCCATAAAACGGTAAAATGGAGATTATATTATTTTTTTGTTGACTTCAGGATCTTCTTCTGAGCCACTGTAGTGGCTTGAAAAACATACCAGAAAAAGCCTTTGTCGCATGAATATGTAAGTGCAGGTGTGTCGTAGTTAATTAATTAATCATAAGCGGTCCAAAATGTATTTTACAGTGAAAAGTAATTGTGAGTTTGGGTGCTATGGTGCTGAGTCCGAATCCGAGTCCATGTTGCATTCAGGTTCGAATCCGAGTCTACCTTGTGTTCAGATTCGGTCCAGAATCCACGAGTTTAGCTGTTGTAGACGCTAGACACGTAGACGCTACGTCAAACGCTGTTGTAGAAGCTAGACACGTAGAAACTACGTCAAACGCTGTTGTAGACGCTAGACACGTAGACGCTACGTCAAACGCTGTTGTAGACGCTACGTCAAACGCTGTTGTAGAAGCTAGACACGTAGAAACTACGTCAAACACTGTTGTAGAAGCTAGACACGTAGAAACTACGTCAAACTCTGTTGTAGAAGCTGGACACGTAGAAACTACGTCAAACGATGTTGTAGAAGCTGGACACGTAGACGCTACGTCAAACACTGTAGACGCTACATAAAACACTGTTGTAGAAGCTAGACACGTAGAAACTACGTCAAACACTGTTGTAGAAGCTAGACACGTAGAAACTACGTCAAACACTGTTGTAGAAGCTAGACACGTAGACGCTACATCAAACACTGTAGACGCTACATAAAACGCTGTTGTAGAAGCTAGACCCGTAGAAACTACGTCAAACGCTGTTGTAGACGCTACGTCAAACGCTGTTGTAGACGCTACGTCAAACGCTGTTGTAGACGCTAGACACGTAGACACTACGTCAAACGCTGTTGTAGAAGCTAGACACGTAGACGCTACATCAAATGCTGTTGTAGAAGCTAGACACGTAGAAACTACGTCAAACACTGTTGTAGAAGCTAGACATGTAGACGCTACATCAAATGCTGTTGTAGAAGCTAGACAAGTAGAAACTACGTCAAACACTGTTGTAGAAGCTAGACACGTAGAAACTACATCAAACACTGTTGTAGAAGCTGGACACGTAGACGCTACGTCAAACACTGTTGTAGAAGCTAGACACGTAGACGCTACATCAAACACTGTTGTAGAAGCTGGACACGTAGAAACTACATCAAACACTGTTGTAGAAGCTGGACACGTAGAAACTACATCAAACACTGTTGTAGAAGCTAGACACGTAGACGCTACGTCAAACACTGTTGTAGAAGCTGGACACGTAGAAACTACATCAAACACTGTTGTAGAAGCTAGACACGTAGAAACTACATCAAACACTGTTGTAGAAGCTGGACACGTAGAAACTACATCAAACACTGTTGTAGAAGCTAGACACGTAGAAACTACATCAAACACTGTTGTAGAAGCTGGACACGTAGAAACTACATCAAACACTGTTGTAGAAGCTAGACACGTAGAAACTACATCAAACACTGTTGTAGAAGCTAGACACGTAGAAACTACATCAAACACTGTTGTAGAAGCTAGACACGTAGAAACTACATCAAACACTGTTGTAGAAGCTAGACACGTAGACGCTACGTCGAACGCTGTTGTTTTTTTATGCCGGTCGGCCCTTCTTTCAACAAAAATGATTTTCCTTGACAACCTGAACAAGCATTAAGAGACAGTTATGGATGGCCCAGCCTGTTAAAAGGCTTTTAATGAGCCGTGAGTGAGAAGAGACAGGGTCCCTTACTAGCTACTGATACAATACACCATCTCATTAATTGATGATGAACCGCGCGCTAGCCGGGCCAGTTTGAGGAACAAAGTGCCACTCTGTGAATACTCTATGTAACCGTAGGACGCTGTCAACCAGGGAGACGATAGACCGGCACCGGCTGGCATTGCCACCACAGCTCTGCCCCCAGACGTTGCTAATGGCTTATGTCTTGCAACTGTGGCATCAAAAGCTTCTGTAACAGGGTTGAGGTGCCTCTATTTGAGTAATTACGGTTGTCATGAGAAATTTGTATGGTTTCCTATTAGTCCGTTTGAATTCATTCTTTGAGTGTTCTGATTGGTTGCAGGTTGTAGCTTTTGTTGTAAATTAGAACTTGTTCTCAACTAGCTTACCTGGTTAAATAAAGGTGAAATAAATGCTCTGTAGAATGCACCTCCACCTGTTCCTACAAAATGGTGATGCATTTCCTGGAGCGGGAGAAGGGAAAGATCTGCTGCTGTCTCCTAGTACCACACCAGACCAGACCAGACCAGTCCACACCAGACCAGACCAGACCAGTCCAGTCCACACCACACCACACCACACCAGACCACACCACACCAGACCAGTCCACACCACACCAGACCACACAACACCAGACCAGACCAGTCCACACCAGTCCACACCACACCAGACCAGACCAGTCCACAACACACCAGACCAGACCAGACCAGTCCACACAACACCAGACCTGACCAGTCCACACCAGACCACACCACACCAGACCAGACCAGTCCACACCACACCAGACCAGTCCACACCACACCAGACCACACCATACCACACCACACCAGACCACACCACACCACACCAGAACAGAACAAACCAGACCTACTGTGCTTCATTCACAGATAACACATCTTCTATTCAGTCTCTGTGTGTTTGTGTCAAAGTGTTAGCTGTAAGTATCTGGAATACAGCTGGTGTTTGACTGAGTGGACTTGGAGACAGCCAGAGAGATAATTCTTGTGTTTTATGTATATTGTGTCCATTGATACATATAAAGGTTTACATATGTATTGCATGTGCACTTGTAGGTGTTTTGACCTAGCTCAGTGCTTTCTGTGGTACTGGGGCAGCCAGCTGAAAATACAGAGCGTAGGAGTTGATAAATGTTCTTTAGTTGCGGCATGATTGGCACAGTGTTCTGTCACTCGTGGATCTCTACGTCACCACAAAATCTACGGGAAGAGCTCGAAAATTCAAGCCCCATACTGCAGGTACTGCCATTGATTTAAATTAGAAGTGCCCATCCAAGAAGGCTCAAGGTATTTGGCAACAGATAAAAATATGTCAAATCAATTTATATTTACTGTAGCTTTGATGGACTGATCATGTCAACATCATACTTTCAAAATCTTAGCTATGAAGCTAGACAACCAGTCATCATTTGTATTTATATATTTAACCTTAATTTAACTAGGCAAGCCAGTTAATTAACATTTAGGACAAAACACATCATGACAAGAGAGACACCATAACACGACATAAAGAGAGACCTAAGACAACATAGCATGGCAGTAGCACATGGCAACACAGCATGGTAGCAACACAACACCAGGTCCCGGGTGAAGAGGCATACCTTCTGCCCGAGCCCATATTGTGGAGCAGGGGTCTGGTGGCAATCCACTTGTCACCTATACCTGGAAGTGGTCTTCAACAGAACGGCCCGGGCTCTCTTCCAGGTATGGCGACAGCGGTGGATGAATATCAGGGCAGAGGGATTGCGGACTTCCTCCTCTTGCTCGGGGGAGAGCGGAGGCTTATATCCCAAAGAGGCAACATCCGGAACCATCCGGATCCCAAACGCGGCAGCATCCGGAACCATAGTAGGACATCAAAAGCATTGTCGCAGGGTTTGGCTGGGACCGCTGCGCCTCCCGGACCTGTTTCCCCAGCTGGGTGCTGTCGCTAGGCACGAGGTGGGAAGGATGGTCTCGGGCTCCGGGGTGGTAACCGTAGGGTTATAGTGGCAAGACGGGGCATCCAGCTTGACATTCTTGGACCCCGGCCGGTAGGAGAGGGGAAAGTTGAACCGAGTAAACAGCAGGGCCCATCTCACTTGCCTGGAGTTGACGGTGCGGAGATTCTCCAGGTTTTTGTGGTTGGTCCACACAATGAACGGATGTTCCGTCCATTCTAGCCAGTGCCTCCATTCCTCCAACGCCATCTTCACCTCGAGAAGCTCCCGATTCCCCACATCGTAGTTTCTCTCTGTGACGTTGAGGCGGTGGGAGAAGAAGGCGCAGGGATGCAGCTTAAGGTCCAGGGCAGAACGTTGGGACAGAACAGCCCCCACTCCGAAGTCCAAAGCATCGGCCTCCACCACGAACTGACGGGAAGGGTCCGGATGAACCAGAATATAGGAGCAGTGGTGAAGTGGTGTCTGAGGTCCCGGAACCCCCGGTCAGCGGCAGAGGACCACGTGAACGGAACCTTGGTAGAGGTGAGTGCAGACAGGGGGAGAACAGGTTGTTGTAACCCAGGATAAATCAGCGATAAAAGTTGGCAAACCCCAGGAAGTGTCGCAGATGCAGACTGGACATAGGCTGAGGCCAATCCACCACCGCTCTCAACTTCTCGGCATCCATCAGGACATTCCCAATGGAGATGATGTAGCCCAGAAAGGGAATGGTGGAGCGATGGAACTCACACTTTTCACCTTCATGAACAACTGGTTCTCCAGAAGGCGCTGGAGAACCTGTCGGACGTGGAGCATGTGTTCTTGTGGGGGAGCGGGAGAAGACGAGAATGTCATCAATGTTTTCAAAGACGAACCAGTTCAGCATGTCGCAGAGAACATTATTCACCAGAGCCTGGAACACGGCAGGGGCGAGGTCAAAATGCATCACCAGATATTCGTAGTGGCCGCTGGCCGTGTTGAAGGCGGTTTTCCACTTGTCCCCCTCTTGTACTCTTGTATCCGCACCAGGTGGTAGGCGTTTCGTTGATCCAAGGAAGACATCCGGGGCAGGTTGCACCGACTTCAGACAATGGGCGTGGCAGAACGGACTCCAGCCCGTGATAGCACCCGTAGACTAGTTGAGGAGGGGATTGTGTTGCTGGAGCCAGGAGAATCCCAAAACCACAGGAATCTGGGTGGACTTAATGAGCAGGAATTGAATGGTATCGCTGTGATTCCCTGACACATATAGGTTGATGGGAGTGGTGTTATGGGTGACCCGACCTATAGAGTGCCCGTCCAGCCCTCTAATATCCATGGGAATGGAGAGGGGCTGATGGGGGATGTTCAGCTCGGAAGTCAGTATGGCGTTCAAAAAGCTCTCATTGGCCCCAGAGTCAATGAGGACCCGGAGAGATTTGGACTGGTTTCCCCACAGCAGAATGACATGAAAAGAGGTGTGAGTAAGGGAAGCAGAAAATATCTCCATATGGCCCACCAGAGTACTCATTCCTATCAGTGAGCCTGGTCTTTTACCGGGCAAAAGGACACAAAATGACCAAAAGCCCGACAATACAGACAGCTCCTTGTGTTGATCCTGTGTTGCCGTTCCACTGGCGACAGCCCAGCTCGGCCTAGTTACATAGGCTCGGGAAACAGTGCCTTGGCAGTCTTCGGTGACTCTCGAGGAAGGTCGGGAAACCTCGGGAGCTTTTGGCAACAGGACTATTGGGGACATCCGGGATGACTCGGAGGCGAGGTGTAATCCCTGGACGTGCGAGGGAAATTGCATTTCCTCTCCATCCGTTGTTCCCGCAATCGCCCATCGATGCGAATGGTCAAAGCGATGAGTGAGTCAAGATCCGTGGGTAACTCCCTGGCAGCAAGATTGAATATTGTAAGAGCTTTCATTGTCTACTTATATGCCCTCTTTATTTATCCTACAGTTCTGACTTGGTGTACAGGGAGAATACGTGTTCTGAATTCTGTCGCTGTACATTTCAAAAGTGCTGAACAAAAAGTTATGGTGACTACATGCGTCGTAGCTTCCTCATGAATTTCTTAATCTAAATTACGGATTGTCTCTTATCCGCTCGTCCTCCCCTTATGCCATAGTTTGTACATCTCAATTGTCAGTAGAAACCACATTTGTTTAAGCAAGTCACCCATATCAGCTATGTAAATGAGGCTGAATGAACTGTTTCGATGCCAGACAAGGCTCCACAGAGGTAAGAATTCACTCCATGATGCTGAAAAGAAAGCTCTACTGTTGGGACAGCTTTTATGTAGGCCCTAACAGTTTGTAGGCACCGTGTGTCACCGTTATAGTGCAATTAATGTCTTGTTTAGTGTTGTGTTGTGACTTTGCTGGCATGCATGTTATTATTTTATATTTTTGTGGGTGGGTTGCCCCACCAAGATTTGCATGCTAAAGTTGTCACTGTATACATGGTTGGTTAGATGAGAGCTTGTAGAAGGCTGATACAGTATGTACTTTCAAATGTCGGATGTTGATTTTGGGAGTCTGCCATCACGAAAAAGGAAACGGACCACTATTTCTGTTAACTTGATCCAATCACTACCTCGGCCAACAGCTCCGCCCCCCCCGCAGCTCCTCGCCCAAGCCTCTCCAGGTTCTCCTTTACCCAAATCCAGATAGCAGATGTTCTGAAAGAGCTGCAAAACCTGGACCCGTACAAATCAGCTGGGCTTGACAATCTGGACCCTCTATTTCTGAAACTATCTGCCACCATTGTCGCAACCCCTATTACCAGCCTGTTCAACCTCTCTCTCATCTCGTCTGAGATCCCCAAGGATTGGAAAGCTGCCGCAGTCATCCCCCTCTTCAAAGGGGGAGACACCCTGGACCCAAACTGTTACAGACCTATATCCATCCTGCCCTGCCTATCTAAGGTCTTCGAAAGCCAAGTCAACAAACAGGTCACTGACCATCTCGAATCCCACCGTACCTTCTCCGCTGTGCAATCTGGTTTCCGAGCCGGTCATGGGTGCACCTCAGCCACACTCAAGGTACTAAACGACATCATAACCGCCATCGATAAAAGACAGTACTGTGCAGCCGTCTTCATCGACCTTGCCAAGGCTTTCGACTCTGTCAATCACCATATTCTTATCGGCAGACTCAGTAGCCTCGGTTTTTCGGATGACTGCCTTGCCTGGTTCACCAATTACTTTGCAGACAGAGTTCAGTGTGTCAAATCGGAGGGCATGCTGTCCGGTCCTCTGGCAGTCTCTATGGGGGTGCCACAGGGTTCAATTCTCGGGCCGACTCTTTTCTCTGTGTATATCAATGATGTTGCTCTTGCTGCGGGCGATTCCCTGATCCACCTCTACGCAGACGACACCATTCTATATACTTTCGGCCCGTCTTTGGACACTGTGCTATCTAACCTCCAAACAAGCTTCAATGCCATACAACACTCCTTCCGTGGCCTCCAACTGCTCTTAAACGCTAGTAAAACCAAATGCATGCTTTTCAACCGGTCGCTGCCTGCACCTGCATGCCCGACTAGCATCACCACCCTGGATGGTTCCGACCTAGAATATGTGGACGTCTATAAGTACCTAGGTGTCTGGCTAGACTGCAAACTCTCCTTCCAGACTCATATCAAACATCTCCAATCGAAAATCAAATCAAGAGTCGGCTTTCTATTCCGCAACAAAGCCTCCTTCACTCAAGCCGCCAAGCTTACCCTAGTAAAACTGACTATCCTACCGATCCTCGACTTCGGCGATGTCATCTACAAAATGGCTTCCAACACTCTACTCAGCAAACTGGATGCAGTCTATCACAGTGCCATCCGTTTTGTCACTAAAGCACCTTATACTACCCACCACTGCGACTTGTATGCTCTAGTCGGCTGGCCCTCGCTACATATTCGTCGCCAGACCCACTGGCTCCAGGTCATCTACAAGTCTATGCTAGGTAAAGCTCCGCCTTATCTCAGCTCACTGGTCACGATGGCAACACCCATCCGTAGCACGCGCTCCAGCAGGTGTATCTCACTGATCATCCCTAAAGCCAACACCTCATTTGGCCGCCTTTCGTTCCAGTACTCTGCTGCCTGTGACTGGAACGAATTGCAAAAATCGCTGAAGTTGGAGACTTTTATCTCCCTCACCAACTTCAAACATCAGCTATCTGAGCAGCTAACCGATCGCTGCAGCTGTACATAGTCTATTGGTAAATAGCCCACCCTTTTCACCTACCTCATCCCCGTACTGTTTTTATTTATTTACTTTTCTGCTCTTCTGCACACCAATATCTCTACCTGTACATGACCATCTGATCTTTTATCACTCCAGTGTTAATCTGCAAAATTGTAATTATTTGCCTACCTCCCTCATGCCTTTTGCACACATTGTATATAGACCCCCCCTTCGTTTTCTACTGTGTTATTGACTTGTTAATTGTTTACTCCATGTGTAACTCTTTGTTGTATGCTCACACTGCTATGCTTTATCTTGGCCAGGTCGCAGTTGCAAATGAGAACTTGTTCTCAACTAGCCTACCTGGTTAAATAAAGGTGAAATAAAAATAAAAAACTACACAGCATAGGTTATCAACGGTGACAGCGGGTTGGCTGCTATTTAACCGATAATGTGAATGTGAAATACATGTATTGGTGTGTGGCCCGCAACTTTTATAATATAGAATTTTCCGTGTCATTTCCTGTCCGTTTCATGGATAACTCCCGTGTTCTAAGTCCTGCGCATCCCAGTGCTTGACAAAATCAACCATACAAAACCAAAGATGATTGATCTGTTTTAAAAGGTAATCAATCTTATTCCATCGTGATGACTACACACTTTCCTACTAACATCACTAATCCGAGGTATAAAAGGATGTGTAATTCCACTCAATTGTATGGGGTGAAAATGCAAATTATTATTATTTGTTATGCAAATGTGTATAGAGTGGTAACACAAACTGTTCATATTTGGTAAATTAGCGCATATTGTAAAATAATTTAATATGGCAACATAATTGCACATATCCATTGACGATGATGTGGCCCACTCACAAACTGTTGCAACAACGACATCTATTTGTCACTCATTAAAACCCTTTAGGTAGTTTATAAATGTTCTCAAACGAAACTTAAAAGGGTGCTCTAGACTAGATCCCCCCTGCCCATAGTGAAGGTACGCAAACCTGAACGTTTAACGTCCCTAGCAATAGGCCCAATAAAAAAGATTGGTTGTACTTAAAAAAAAAATATATATGTATATATATGTGTTTTTTTAAAAGGTGTCTATCATTCAGTAGATGTTACTATGCACTTATACATTCAACATTACTGCTATTGGTTTAGCCTGATTGATCCTATTGATGTTATGACATTAGAAATGCATACTGATTACTGGATAAATAAACATTTGACGTTACATACGGTGGTGCATCATCTACAAAAGGCACATTGCAGGTGGTATTGATGCCATTGTCGATGCCTGATTTCTATAGTATGGTCAATAACGGTTACCCATGGTTAGACGTGTGTGAGTCTGGTAGAGGTTAGGTCCCTTCTTTCTCTGTGATGCTGTTGTGAATGCTGTCTCTATGTATTACTTTGATCAAATCAAATGTTATTGGTCACATACGCATGGTTAGCAGGTGTTATTGCGTGTGTAGCGAAAGGCTTGTGCTTCTGGTTCCCGACAGCGCAGCAATATCTAACAAGTAATCTAACAATTCCACAACAACTACCTAATACACACAGTCTAAGTAAAGAAACTTAGCTTGTTAGATTAGTACAGGAACAGCATGTCTTGCTGTTGAAGGTTTAGCTAATTGTTTGCAGTACCTTTTTAGAGTACAACTCAAAAACAACTCGAATGGCCGTGTTAACATTAAATATAATGCACACTTGATTCTGCTGGACTCCTTACTATGTTGAGGTGTGAAACGACCATTGTGGAGTCACAACAGTCTTGTCAAACACATTTATGTCAATCTGTTTGTATGGGTTTTGCTTTTGGGATAATGAGAGAGATGGTGAGTGTTTTGTTTCCAAATGTAAACGTCTCCCCAAATTAAGAGGCTTTAAGCATTGAGCGAAACCCATGGCATTAACAAGCATGAGCCCAATCACCAAGCATCATCAAGCAAAGCATGTCATTGCTATATTGTTTTTCAATTTGAATTACTGCCTAAATTATGCATTTCGATGAATGTGCAAAATGCGCACCTCATTCTCCAGGCTTTCTTTAGTGTGTGTTATTTTAATCACATTGAACCATGGTTTAGCAGAATAATAAAATGATTGGATAGTCTAAATTTACCAGCTTTCATTTTTTATTCAATTCAACCAGAGGCATATTTGGTGGCATTTTTTTCATTTTATTCAAAGCCATTTCCTCTTTGGTTTGCTTTCCTGGGTGTAGAATTTGGTGCCATCCCTTGAATTTCTTGAATTGCTCAAAGCATAAATATGACCTACAGTACACTACATACCAGCCCAAACATATTGTCTGTGTTTCTACTATACTGTCAATAAAGTTATTACAAAACAGGAACTGTGCGTTCTCTGTTGGTTATTTATTAGTACAATGATTATATGAAAAATCTAATACTTTGATAAATATACTGAAACATAGTTTTTCTTTTATAACAAAATGATGAGAACAAGCAAGTGCTTCAATAACATGCATTTGAAACATTACACGAGTGTTTTTGTTGTTGTGTGTTTGTCATTGTATTCTTTATTCTGAAAACTGTTCCCTTTGAATCCCTCAACGTTTAACAAACTATCCCATGTCTGACCATGGCCAGTTGCCACTTGGGCTTTTGCAGTAAATAATAGTTTCACTCTGGTTATTTTATTTTTAAGGCATTTCTATCAGCCTACCACTCATGAGACAAAAGGGTCCATTTACTCTCAATGCGACTTCCCTTCCGACTGTCAACAAGAGTCAGTGTTTGTAATTACCATGACTACCAAATCACATCAACATTACTGTTGGTCATTTTCCTCAGAGGAAATCAAGACAGCCTTCCTCACTCAGTGCAGTCAAAAACTAGATTTTCCTGTATTTTATATATACTGAACCAAAATATAAAACGCAACATGTAAAGTGTTGGTCCCATGTTTCATGATCTGAAATAAAAGCTCCCAGACATGTGAATACACACAAAGGGTATTTCTCTCCAATATGTTACAACCGTGTTAGTGAGCATTTTTCCTTTGCCAAGATAATCCATCCACTTGACAGGTGTGGCATATAAAGATGCTGATTAAACAGCACGATCATTACACAGGGGCACCTTGTGTTGGGAACAATAAAAGAATGTGCAGTTTTGTCACACAACACAATGCTACATATGTCTCAAGTTTTGAGGGAGCGTGCAATTGGCATGCTAGCTTCAGGAATGTCCACCAGGGCTGTTGCCAGAGAATTTAATGTACACTTTTGTACCATAAGCCGCCTCCAACGTAGTTTTAAAGAATTTCGCAGTACATCCAACCGGCCTCACAGCCGCAGACCACGTGTAACCACACCAGCTCAGGACCTCCACCTCCGGCTTCTTCACCTGTGGGTTCATCTGAGACCAGCCAACCAGACACCTGATCAAACTGAGGAGCATTTCTGTCTGTAATGATGCTATTTTGCATGGAAAAACTCATTCTGATTGGCTGGGCCTGGCTCCCCAGTGGGTGGGCCTATGCCACTTTTAATGGCTGTGCCCCTGCCCAGTCATGTGAAATCCATTGATTAGGGCCTAATACATTTATTTCAATTGACTGAAATCCTTATATGAACAGAAACTCAGTAAAATCATTGAAATTGTCACATGGTTGCATTTATATTTTCGTGGAGTAAATATATTTCCATACTATAGGTTAGCAATAATACTGTGAAACTGTGAACATTATGACAAAGCCCTTTTAGTGTAATAACTGATTGAAAATACCGCCTGAAATATCCACCTGTTTTGGTGGGATGAAGTTTTGGCCTGCCTGGTGACGTCATCAGGCTGTAATTAGTGAATAGACCAATAAGAAAGAGAGTTCCAAACCTCTGTCAATAACAGCTAGTCTTCCATTTTCCCCTCCCCACTCAGACCACACCCAGACAATCTAGCAAAATGTATAGCTAAAAATATATTTTTGTATATTTTTTAACACAAGGTACTTAATTGTTACCCAGAAATGATTTGATGTCAATATGACTGCATTGGGTCTTTAAGATTTGACATTCTCTCAAAAAGTTCAACACATTCATTATGCGTGTTTCATACGTTGTCATAAATATTAACTTGGGCTTCATACTTTCCTTCCTATACAGATTGGATAAGACTTCTGTAGCCTACGTTTGACCAGATTTGAAAGGCACACACACACCCTCACATGGAAGCAATGCAGAGCTAAACAGATTACATGAATCTGAACAAGAGTTCAAATTCTAGAGGCTACTGGTGATCCTTGTGTCTATGTGCATTTCTCCTTCTCTCTCTCTCGCTTTATTTCTTTCTCTCTGTGATAGACTCTCACTCTTTCTAAACAAGCCGACACTGTGGTAGTTCTTACGCTGGAGTCACTAACAAGCAGCTGTCACAGTGCAGTACCACTTCAGTGCCTTTTCATCATGTGGGATTTGGTTTGAAAGACAGTAGTTCATTTTCAAATATGTAGGGCCTCCTGTGAGCCTCTCCGACTGTGTCCAACCAAAACTATTCTTAGGTCAGTGGTAATGTGATTATTCAACCACTCTCAGAACATAAGAAACAGTTTGGAGAGTTTCCTAATATTAAACTTTCGTTCTCTTTGCTGGCTTCATCTCTGCTTTTGGCTTTAGTTATAGAATGTTCAACAATAGCCATTTTACATTGTAATGGGGGCAACTCATACATACATATGCTATCAATGTGTAGCACCCACCTCTGTGATGCCACTGCGGTCATTTCGTGAGAAGGCTCGCCACACGTCACAGTGGAGAGGTGATGATCTCACGTATCTTATTTTCAGTGGATATACAGAATAGGCTTAACCTTGTTTTCTGTTCTTGCATTCCAACGGTACAAACTGATCAGGCTTTTACATAAACCCAAAGTATGCATACTTAGACACTACACTACTTAGATATATGACTGGGTATTGAGAATAAGCTGAGACAGGGTGCAACTTTACACAAGCATTCATAATAGGGTCTCTTTTTATGTTCCTACGACACAACGTTGATTGATTCTCACCAACAGGGGGCAGTGTAAGTATTTAGAATGATGGCTGATTTGGCCAATTACTACGGTACAGCCAGGCAGCCAGGATCACAGAACTGCTCACAGGCAGTGGAATGCCCAAATAGTGTCTTCTATCAAAAACTAGGCATAGTCACAGAAAAAAAACAGGTCCTCTTCACATGTATTAGGCCTTTAGTGTTTCCAGACCATATTGAATTTATGATTGGGTACCACTTACTCATCATGGGTAGATGTCCTTATAAGGCAATGATTGGGTACCACTTATTCATCATGGAGAGATGTCCTTATAAGGCAATGATTGGGTACCACTTATTCATCATGGAGAGATGTCCTTATAAGATAACATGTAAAGCAAAAACAGAACTATGGTTCAAATGACACTTTTGTTACACTAATTATTTTAATATACCGTTGATTTTAATATACGGTCTCCAAGTTTATTTTTTATTTTACTAGGCAAGTCAGTTAAGAACAAATTCTTATTTCCAATGACAGCCTAGGAACAGTGGGTTAACTGCCTGTTAAGGGGCAAAACAACAGATTTGTACCTTGTCAGCTCGGGGATTTGAACTTGCAACCTTTCGGTTATTAGTCCAACACCCCTGTGATTTCCAATAGGTACCTTTCCTGTGCACATACTTTGTACTCCACATTCAGCATAGTCCTTATTGTTCCGGATCCCTCTGGAACTGTGTCATTACGCACACCTGGTCCCCATTTCCCTGATTGTAATTGTATAAATATGCTCTTTGGTTCACCATCGAGCTGTCGATTATTGTTCCAAAGTCTGTTGGTCGTGTGAGTATCTTACGTTCCCCAGCTTCTGTGTTGTTGTGGGTTTGTATTGTGCATTTCAGGAAATGGCTTCCTGGAATCCTAAAGCTGCTGATTGGTCGGCCCCATCGCTGATTGGAGCTCTGACCCCTCCCTCTCGTCAAGGGATACAGCTGGTTCTTCATTATACCAACTCCTTCTCCAGCTTGATAAAAGCCAGCGTTCCTTCCCCAGTGAAGGGAACTTCTTTTTATGTCCTGTGTTGGTTGTTGGTCAGTACAAGTTTTGTTGGTATTATTTTGTAGCCGCTCCTTCAGAGGTATGTGTATGTCAATAGGACTTAGTGGTTTTGGTTAATTGAAATTGTTCACTTAAATGATTCTGTTTCACTTGTTCCCAGGGGGGAAGGGGACTGCACCTTGGGAGTGTTTAGGCAAGAGGCCTGTGGGCATTCATAACTTGTAGTATTTCATCTGTCTATACACACTAGGTAAGACCTGGGTGGAACACCCAGAATTTTGGTTAGCATGCCAGGTGGTGCTAAAGGTTAGGTGAGAATGTGGGTAAGGTTAGCACGCCAGGTGGTGCTAAAGGTTAGGTAAGAAGTGAGAAGGCACGTAAGGTAGGAGAGGCTACTAACTTTTACTTTCTGTCCGGCCCACTTTCCCCCACTTAGGAATAATACATTCCTGCAAACTGTATTTTTCTCTGCCTCTGTTGTCCTTCCGCGCACCTACGATCAGACTTTTGTTTTTTCACTCCACGGTGAGTTGAGATGTAGTGTTTCCTCCAAGAGCTGTACGTAACAGAGTACCTGTGCTGTGTTTTGGCTTTTGTGCTGCTTGTATTGCGCAAATGATTACGGGGTGGTATCATTGTGTATGTTACGGGTCTCGCCCTGTGTGGTATCGTGTATGTTACGGGTCTCGCCCTGTTGTATTTATTCAAGGTACTCTTTTGTTTTCAACCCTGTGCTTTGTATATGTGTTTGGTCTTTGTGTCAATAAAATCCCCTATTACGCCTTTTTATTTAACGAGGAAAGAGTTTGTTCTTAAGTGCCTTATTTACAATGACGGCCTAAGAACAGTGGGTTAACTGCCTTGTTCAGGGACAGAATATTTTTATTTTTTAACCTTGTCAGCTCAGGGATTTGATCTAGCAACCTTTCGGTTACTGGCCCAATGCTTTAACCACAAGGCTACCTGCCGCTGCACTCCTGTGCTCGTCTCCCGATCTATTTATACTAGCGTGACACTTATTTTTATGTCATTCAACAGAATTCCTCAAAGGTCCACGGTTTGACCTGGGAGCATTGATTAGAGGCACTGTTGCACCTTCACCACACTGTCTGTGTGGGTTGACCATTTCGGATTGTCCGTGACGTGTACGCCAAGGGACTTGAAGCTTTTCACCTTCTCCACTGCATTCCTGTCGATGGGGCGTGCTCCCTCTGCTGTCTCCTGAAGTCCACGGTCAGCTCCTTTGTGTTGACGTTGAGGTTATTTTCCTGTCACCACTCTGCCAGGGCCCTCACCTCCTCCCTGTAGGCTGTCTAATCATTGGTAATCAGGGCTACTACTGTTGTGTCGTCTGCTAACTTGATGATTGAGTTGGAAGAGTGCGTGGCCACGTAGTGATGGGTAAACAGGAAGTATAGGAGGGGGCTGTGTACAGTCCGCATTATCAAAACAATATTGAAGCATGGATTCCGATTGATGGACTAGTGTTGAATAGACCTTAGCACAGGTACTCCTTGTTTGAATTTCTGACTCTAGGAAAGGAGGAGCAGAATGGAGTCGTGATCTGATTTGCTGAAGGGAGGGCGGGGGAGGGCCTTGTAGCCATCCTGGAAGGGTGAGTAACAGTTGAGAGTTTTTGAAGCGTGAATACCACAGACAATGTGTTGATAGGACTTCAGTAGCATTTTCCAAACGTGCTTTTTTTTTAAGTCCCCAGCTACAGTAAATGCAGCCTCAGAATTTGTGCTTTCCAGTTTGCAGCAAGTCCAGTGTAGATCCTTGAGGGCCATTGTGGTATCAGCTTGAAGGGGAATACACATGACTATAACCGAAGAGAATGTTCTTGGGAGGTAATACGGTCGGCATTTCAATGAGGTATTCTAGGTTGGGTGAACAAAAAGGACTTGAGTTCCTGTATGTTATCACAATCACACCATGAGTAGTTCCTCCAGATGGTTCAATAGTATCATAGTATCTCGCAACTATTGATACACTTTAAAATGACTGAAACGTTAAAGTGGTGTCACTAAGAGCAATTATCAGATCGCTGTACAGCCGACGATGCGTCTTTTAAAGGTATTTTCCCCGACCTTCAGAGATTGCATTCCAAAATGTTGCCTTAACCATAAATTCAATGAATAACTAATTATTACTGTTATAGTCTGCCTCGCATGCATTGAATCCCGGTCTTAGTGTGTGTGTGTGTGTGTGTGTGTGTGAGGTGAGCTGTTGTATTGTAACTTTTCCCACCTAACACCCAAGTCCCTCACTAAGATTCACTTTATTAGGAAGATGTGGTGGTAGCTCTTCATTTCAATGGAGGGACATTGTTTGTTTTGGCAACCATTTTGTCTTATCTGAGCACTGAGGTATGCCCCTAACCCAGCAATAGATTCTGGGGCTGTTTTGACTAATACACATCACCAGTTGGTTTCTCTTAGTCATCGTCAAATTCAAACATTCAATGCTAGTGTAAGACTGTTTGCCATACTGGTATTTTTTTAATCAAGCAGAATCAACATTTTTTTTTGAAGCATTATGAATGGTGTACCACAGCAGGAGTAAAAGAAGAAACCTGATTTAACATGATTACCTCTCTGTATCACACACATACAATTATCTGTAAAGTCTCTCAGTAGAGCAGTGAATATCAAAAACAGATTCAACTGCAAATGCCACAAAACCAGAGGTTTTCCAATGCCCCACCTACTGGTATATTGGTAAAAAAAAATGGTTTAAAGTTGACATTGTATGTACTTTTGGCATGGTGAAGATATTAATTACACTTTAGATGGTGTATCAAGACACCCAGTCACTACAAAGATACAGGCGGCCCTCCTAACTCAGGCGCCCCTCCTAACTGATTTCCCCATGAGGCCAATGGTTACTTTAATGTTAAAAATTGACTATATAATAGACTGATCCAATGAACCATTGCATTTCTGTTAGAAATGTTGTATCAAGACTGCCCAAATGTGCCTAATTTGTTTATTAATAACTTAATGTTCAAAATTGTGCACTCTCCTCAAACGATAGCATGATATTCCCTCACTGTAATAGCTACTGTAAATTGGACAGTGCAGTTAGATTAACAAGAATTTAAGCTTTCTGCCAATATCAGATATGTCAATGTCCTGGGAAATGTTCTTGTTACTTACAACCTCATGCTAATCGCATTAGCCTACGTTAACTCAACCGTCCCGTGGAAGGGACACCGATTTTGAAGAAGTTTTTTTTAACCCACTGTTCCCCGGTAGGCCGTCATTGTAAATAAGAATTTGTTCTTAACTGACTTTTTTTGTCCTGAATACAAAGTGTTATGTTTGGGGTAAATCCAATACAACACATTACTGAGTACTACTCTTCATATTTTCAAGCATAGTGAAGGCTGTATCATGTTATGGGTTTACTTAGAATTGTTAAGACCTGGGAAGTTTCAGTCTGCTTTCCAACAGAAACAGGGAAGATGAATTCACCTTTCAGCAGGACATTATCCTAAAACACAAGGCCGAATCTACACTGGAGTTGCTTACCAAGAAGACAGTGAATGTTCCTGAGTGGCCGAGTTACAGTTTTGACTTAAATCTACTTACATCAATGGAAACACCTGAAAATAGTTGATTAGATATTAACAAGAAATTTTACATAGATTAATTAAAGAATTTTGAAATATTGCACAATCCAGGTGTAGAAAAGCTCTTAGAGATTTACACAAAGACTCACAGCTGTAATTGCTGCCAAGGATCTTCTACAAAGTAATGACTCAGGGGTGTGAATAGTTATGTAAATGAGATATTTCTGTAATTCATTTCAAGAAATTAGCAAAAAATGTCAAATGTTTTCACTTTGTCATTATGGGATATTGCTTGTAGATGGTTGAGAAATAACAAACAATTGACTCCATTCTGAATCCAGGCTGCGACACAATATGTGTAATCAGCCATTTTCTAACTTTCTTTTGACACAGTTTATTGTTCCGTTTGTGGTGCTGAGCGTAACTGAAATGTCTGTTTTTTTATTTTCAGATTTAAAATAACTAATTGACCAACAGTGGTTCAAATATCTGAATTCCATTTACTTTACATTTTTTTCCCCTCTGCGCTCAATGCACCATTTGTGCCTTTCTGTGATATATTGTCCATCTTATCATGGTTAAGAGCAGAAAACGTGGTCATTAACTACAATGACCAGAATTCATTGCACCTACAGCTGTCTGCTCTCATTGGCTCTTGCCAGGCAAGCATTTTTTTTTAATCAACAACAACAAACAAATAATCTAAACCGACATGAAAAACCTTTTACTATGTTTAAACATTTTTACCGAAACCAAACCGACCTTAAGTACATATCGCTCAGTGCTGTCTGTTAGTCAGCATGTATACCAGACATTTTGGGGTGTGTTAGCATGTGCTTTTTTTTACTAGACCTTCCATATGCCTACCAACTGTAGAAAGAAGCCCTACGTGTCGAACAGCAATGAAGCAAATGTTAGCATAGATTGCAGTCTCCCCCCCCTTTTCCCCCTTTGTTGATCTCAAGGTGCCTTTGAAAAAAGAAGGTGATGTAAGACCCATCTTTTATAACTGTAGGCACATAGCCACTGAAAAGGTGCAATGTGGAATTAATGCTGCAAAGTATTTACCAGTACTGGCTAACAAACACACTTAGGACTTAAGTGAGGAGATATAACTCCAAATGACCTGTAATGAATACCTAATGAAGTACCCCTTTAACCATTTCACAATGTGCTTTGCCTTTCGTGTCAGCAGGACGGTAATTGTGAATGTGAAGTAAATACCATTTTAATATGGAATGAGTATTGAGTAGAGCATTCAGGATGCCATAACCTCCAGATGATCTATTATCTGCTTATTAACGATTTAATTGGACCTAATTGTAGTCAAGTTCCATTCATTATGTGGAAAGAAGCCATCTCGCAGATCACACGGTGACCCAAAGAGTGGCTCATTTTTTACACTTGGAGAGTTTTCATCATGCTTGACGATGTCTTGGAATCATTTGACAACAGGAAAATAGGAGCTGGACTTGTGCCATCAGTCGACTCCATCATATTAAAACGTTAAGTCTGCAAAGTATTTAACCTGGTGAAGAGAAATAAATGAAGGAAATAAAGGATGTTTATTTATTTTTATGCTTTCACAATTAATACATTCGATATCAGAACACATAAAGGGTTTTTGTGCATAATCATGAAAATGTAAGCAATGGAAATCGCTTTGCCAGTGGGAATGAAATAACAAGAGATATCTCAACGGTTGAAGATCTGCTTGTATCTGTTATCCTACTCCCCCTTTCTCCCTGTCTCCAATATCACGCTATATACTCCATGATGCATTGGAAATCATTGGCAGCCTGTTTAGCAATTATTTCCCAAACGGTCATTAGAGTTTGTGCTTCGTCCAAGCTTTTCCTTTTCCTCTGAGGCTTTCATTGGCACTGGCAGCGCACCACATCAGAGAGCAGTAGGTCTGGCTAGGCCCCCATCCTCTCACTTCCTGTGGTCATAGGAAGCTCCATTTGAAGGATTAAAACCACTTCTTCCTTATCTGAGGAACAGAGCTCCTCACTCGACCAGCTGGTCCTTAAAGATGAGATCTGGACCATGCTGCCCCTAACTGCCAGATTGGCTCTTTATTATGCCACTCCATTGCTCTCACTGTTGTGGTTCCTAATATTTAAAAAATTAACTCGATACTATTTACCTCTTATCTCCCTGCCCAAAACAGAGCTAAAAATACAGTGTCCCAACTCCTAAGTACTGACCGGAGATTTTGGAAATGAACAGTTGCCTCGGTGAAACGATTCAAGTTTTTAAAAAAAGACTGTTTGTTTGATTCACCATCATTAGTTCTAAAGGCATTGTACGGGCAAGGAAATAAATTCAAATTATTTTGCATTTCTGATTTATAATAAGGCGTCATTACACAACCTCATTTAGAAGCCATTATTAATTTTGTGTGGCTCTGTGTTTTTTTTAGCCTGATCATTATAACAGCACGATATATAAAGCACAATTAGGGATGTTTAATTGATTTTGCAAACCATTAATGCAAATGAATGCCTTAAGAACAACACTGAAAATAAACTGTATAAATGTGTATCCTGCTGTTTCTTTAGAGCTCAGGCTTGTTATCTTCCTACACCTGCAATGTTACAAACACTTCTTCCACGTTTCCATTAGATTTAATGTTGTTTAGAAACATGGTCTTTAATAATATGGACATTTATTTGTTTTTTAAATTTTTTTATTTAACCTTTTTATTTAACCAGGTAGGCTAGTTGAGAACACCTTTATTTAACCAGGTAGGCTAGTTGAGAACACCTTTATTTAACCAGGTAGGCTAGTTGAGAACACCTTTTAACCAGGTAGGCTAGTTGAACAAGTTCTCATTTACAACTGCGATCTGGCCAAGATAAAGCAAAGCAGTGTGACAGAAACAACAACACAGAGTTACACATGGAATAAACAAAACATACAGTCAATAACACAGTAGAAAAAAAAGAAAGTTTATATATACAGTGTGTCCAAATGGCGTGAGGAGATATGGCAATCAATAGGCCGTAGTAGTGAAGTAATTACAATTTAGCAGATTAACACTGGAGTGATAGATGATGATGAGCAGATGATGGTGTGTAAGTAGTGATTATTGGTGTGCAAAAGAGCAGCAAAGTAAATAAAAACAATATGGGGATGAGGTAGGTAGATTGGGTGGGCTATTTACAGATGGGCTATGTACAGCTGCAGCGATTTGTCTTCCCAGTGAAAACAGCGTTGGAACATGTCTTCCTTTCCAGAGGCTAACCCCCCCCCCCCCCCCCCAACCCCTCTTTTACGCTGCTGCTACTCTCTGTTTATCTTATATGCATAGTCACTAACTTTACATTCATGTACATACTACCTCAATTAGGCCGACCAACCAGTGCTCCCGCTCATTGGCTAACCGGGCTATCTGCATTGTGTCCCACCAACCCCTCTTTTTACACTACTGCTACTCTCTGTTCATCATTTATGCACAGTCACTTTAACCATACCTACATGTACATACTACCTCAATCAGCCTGACTAACAGGTGTCTGTATGAAGCCTCGCTACTCTTATTTTCAAATGTATTTTAACTGCTCTTTTATTTCTTTACTTACCTACACACACACACACACACACACACACACACACACACACACACACACCTCTTTCTTTCACACTATTGGTTAGAGCCTGTAAGTAAGCCTTTCATTGTTGTGTTCGGGCGCACGTGACAAATAAACTTTGATTTTGTTTTGATTTGAGATTTTGAGTCTTTTTCATGTTAGCCAAAGTGACTCTGGCCATAAAACACACTGAACAGTAGGCACCTTAACTTGTTTTGTCCAGTGGCCTCTTAACAGCCAATGTGTTTCCAGTAGTCCACGCTACATAAAACGCTACAGAAAACAACTTATACAAGTTCTTTCACTTTAGCCAATTATGTAGATTTGGGAAATGTGAGGTAATGCCTCTGCTTGTCTTTTGAGTTGATGGATAATCACAGGATACATCACATGTAATGTGACATACTACTTACTGTAGCTTCCCCGAAAGAAAAGTCATAAATCCACAGTCCATTGTTAAGCAACTATTCAAAAAGCGAGAATACGGTTTCCTTACTTCCTTACTTACATGAAACATCACCAAATTTCTATAACCAATTATAGTTCCAAATGGTTGTTATTGGAACAGGTTTTGTATCCTGTGTGTGAAGCAAGGACAAGGCTGTGGGGGGGGGGGGGGGGGGGGTTGTGTAGTTTTCCTCCCAATTGGTAAATTCTTGACATACAAGACTGCACTCTGAAAAATACCCACTTCCGTATCAATACATCCAAAGGGTCATGTTCACACAATGTATTAGATTGTCATCACAGATACAAATACATTCAGACAGGATGCTTGCTTCATGTCCTTCTTTAAAACCACTGTAGCTCACATTTTGTTAGAGGAAAATGCCCTTTTAGGCAGACCGAAACATCTTAAATAGTATGTACAACTACAGAGATATAGGCTGTAAGGAGCTTTTCATGCCATTTTATAAAAGCAACAATGAGCAGTTTTACCAACTGTTGGTAAGTTCATTGTTTCGTCCGACGGTAAGCTAGCTAGCTAACGTTATTTACAGTTAGTTTGCAACGCTCCTACACTCATTTTTGCTGGGCTGCTGTAACTCTGTCCTATCCAAAACAGGCCTACAACAATGTCGGCGATTCTCCAGTCAGTGCACAACGCTTCCTAAGATGCTCTCTTCACTGAGGCGTGTTTGGTGTTGCAGAGTTATAGAAGTGCGCAGTGTGTCGTTGCTGCAAATGAAATCACATTAAAGCCATAGAATGCTACGCAGTACATTGATCGAGAGAAGCACAGGGAATGATCCATACCCTTTGTGGTTTCTGTATATCATACTGCATAGTGTAACTCATAAATCACTTGTTAATGCATGTCCCCCTGTTGTAGATAATTACCATGGATTGGTGGAGGTGGTGGTGATTACAGAGTAGAAACTAAGCGCATTTGTCATTGTTATCATTTTGGGTTGAGAAAGTATTCCCTTTGAAATGATCAGCCGTGGGACCGCTTCAAGGGGTCGTTAGAACACCAGAAAAGAATTTCAGAACGTCTGCAGAGTCATTGTGACATCATCAGACATGGACAACAAAGGCAAACGATGTTTCCTGAAATCCTCAAAAAAAAAAAATGTCAGTAAGTAGTAAATGAACTAAAATAGGGAATTACTACTGTACTAGGCCACCTGCTACACATCTCCCTTCTTTGGCTTCTATCATGACTCCAATTGTATGCTGAAGAGGAAGACAACAGAAAACAATCTTATGAAGGGAGCAATATACAATGTTAAACATTAGTCGAGTGGTAATCAATGCATTATTCATCAGTGTTGTATCAAAAAAGGAAATGGTTTAGTGTCTGTTGCTTAAAATACATATATATATAGATGGATACATTTTATATATATATATATATAATTTAATAAAGGTTGTTACATTTAATATCATTTGTACTTCCACATGTTGTATACTTTTCCTATATTCCTAGTCTGTGGAGATATCAGACACCGATATATATATATATATATATCTTCTTTGACTGGGCAGTGATTTTAAGCCAAAAATGCCCTTTTCGTTCTTGTATCAAAAATGCAATCTTAACCATTACAGCACTTTTCTTTGGCTGCCTTCCCAACTGCCCCGAGTCATCGTAACAAAAAAAAAGTTGGACAAAATCCAATTCGATACAAATTACATTTTTCCAGAGAAGTTGGAGACATCCGAACCTTTTCGCAAGAATAAGCTGCCACTGATTTAATTTGTCTAAGTAGATAAATCATCTATATTGAACTTGTCTCTCACGGCATGTCACTGCTTAGACCTGATTTAATTTGGCCACTTCTGTAGGAAGTACTGATGCTTAAACATAGGACCTGTGAAGGTTACACCATTCCTGCATTTTGAATCAGTTTGAACCCTCTTCTCTCTTTCCCCTGCTTTTCACCCCCCCCCCCCCCCCCCCCCCACACACCTGTATTCTGACACGCCGCGTTGACTTTGTATTTGCGTTGTATTGTTTACAACGTCTCTTTGTCGCAGAGCACTTAAGAAATGGCTCGGCTTTAGACTGCTGAAAAGCCAGTCCAGGGCACCTGTGGCCTTTAGATGGAAGAATACGAAGCTTCACTTGACCCTTAAAGGGGGGACAGGGGGTCAAAGCTCTTGGGGTGGGGGACATGTTTTTTTCTTCTTCCAGCCAACCCGAGAGCTTATATTTGGCCCATGGCAACACTGTGTGCATCCTAAATGACAACTTATTGTCTATAAAGGGAATGACAACTTATTGTCTATAAAGGGAATAGTATGCCATTCCTTACACAGCCACTGTTGGCTGTTGGTAGGAAGGGTCGTGCTGAGAGAAGATGAGGAAATTCAAACACATGTTCATTCCAACAAATGCACAATAAATGGGGATTCACAGTCATCTGAAGTGGTATCAATTGCACTGAAGTTCCAGGTATCACTTATCGTATACTTTGAGGGTAAAGTTGACAAGAGGACAGAGCCAGACATCTAAAATTGTAATGAAAGGCAAACAATTTGAAACCCCCAGAATGAATACAAAAAAAGCTATACTTTCCGGCACTATTCTGGCAAATTGCTTTTGTGCGTCGGGGTGTTTAAAAGAAATATATAAAATAATGCAATCTGTTAGAAGCTCTCAGTAAACGCTGTGATTGTACAGCGTAGGAAGCTGGAGGCACATTGAGTGCATTCATAGTAAAGTGGGATATAACTTATGCATCATTAAAATACGACCACTTTGTGTGTGTGTGTGTCCCCCCCCCACACACACACTTTGATACTCAAGGTTCAACAAGTTCACTACGTGTTCAATGGGAATCAGGAAAACGCCACTCATCTCGATGGATTTGAAGATCTTTTGACTCAAATGCTTTTGAATAACAATTACTCTGGCCTGGCCTGATATTCCTCTCTTATTGGGAACATGTAATGGCCGCATCATGACGATCAATATAATATTACATTTTGTTTATCGTTGGACCTGCCCATTTTTAAACTTCTTCTGAGCCAGAGAAACATATATATATTTTTTAAACCTATACATGCTACAGGTTTTTTTATTTTAGAAAATGGAGGTGCCGATGCGTCCTCTCTCCTCCCCATCTCCAACCCTTGCTTGTAATTAAGAGTCGACAAACGTGTCTGTCATCATGGCTGGGAGGCCTATAGCTATCACCTTAATCACCCCCCTGTCCCTCCCACCACCCTGATACCCCTCCCTTTCCTCCTTATTGGCCAAACAGAGCGCCCCTGCCCATAGGCTGACAGAATGATAGATCAGTTTTATCGTATTGGCTTGTTGATCCATACCCCCCCCCCCCCAGTGGATATTGGCATTTGTCACTCAAACGCGCCGCGCCACCGAGTCTCGTAACTGCTGATTAGTCAAATGGCCCCCAGCTCGGAAGAATTCATGTTTAACATCGGGGTCTTTCCTCCCGGGGAGGGCAGAGCTTGATGGAATGGCACAAAGGTGAGCGTGGCAGGAAGATTGGAGAAGAGGGGAGGGCCCTCCCCTGAGACACGTCAAGGGGGAAAGATCGATGCTAATGTTAGCACAGGTTAACCTCGCCATCCTTGTGACTGGCCGTGTTGCGGCCAAGGGAAGCGTGGGTAGGATGTTTGACTTTGGGCCACTGTTTAATTGTCTCTTCATTCATTTGGTTATTGCTTATTGAATCACAACGAACGTTGTTTACAGCGAGAGAGAGAGAAAAGGGGGCAGAGGTGTGCAACCACTGAGAGCAATCACTTGACATAGTTTTGCATTCTCTATAAAAGGTCCTATTCTCTCTCTCTCTCTCTCTCTCAACTTTTATTCAAGTTGACCTATGCTCCCTCGCGCAACTTGCAAACTGCCTTGAGCGACACACCTTTTTGTTTAGTCGTGATTTTCTTAGTTTGTCAGTTAAAACAGACGTGTTTATTTTTTTATGAATAGACCCACATCCTCTGGTTAATATCAGAAATGAGGTCCGTAAAAATCAAGCCCAAATTTTGCAAAACTCAGAAATGCTCCTCTAATCATTATAGAATCACTGTTATTTTATATACTAAATTTATATTATATACTAAGTATAAATGTTTTTTTAAACGTCAAACCACCTTATATTATCAGAAGCTTCTAGAAGGTTATATAAATCACCTTCAGGGATGTTTGAATTGGATATACTGTTTTTCATTTTGATGCAATAAAATATTTAGGGCAGGCTGAAGTCTAAGGGACTTGTTTGACCTTCAAGGGAGAAAGATTACCCTGTTATTACAGTATTTATATGGTTGTCCTCTCCCGCGCAGGCAAGGGGTATAAAAATATTTAATTACTCAATTAACTGGCATGAATATGACCCTGTAGCCGACAGGTGAAGGAATGGAGTACACGTGAGCAATTTCAACAACACAGACGAGGCCACCTTTACTGAGACAGAAAACAAAAAGCACATTGTTAAGTATTATAGACCCAATATGTTATGCATTTGTTGTTCATTGTGTGTGACAACAGCACAGCTCCGTTAATGTAATTCTATTGCGTAACCCCATATTAGTACGAAGTAACTACACAGGTATACAAGCAACTTAGTTTTATCATGTTAACCATAGTTTCAATCTAACCACGAGATGGAACATTCAATGACTGAATATTGACTTAACCAGTGCATTTTATATGTGAGCACATCCAAATGAGAGAAAATAAGGAAGGTCCGGACTATTTGTTTTCAGGTGACAAAAGATGATCTTTTCATTCCATTTTAGAGGACAAACTTGTTCACTAGTTTCACAGGAATAAACAAAGCACCCACCTGGGCTTCAATGTCATGACATAATGAATAAACAAAGCACCCACCTGGGCTTCAATGTCATGACATAATGAATAAACAAAGCACCCATCTGGGCTTCATCGATGTCATGACATAATGAATAAACAAAGCACCCACCTGGGCTTCATCGATGTCATGACATAATGAATAAACAAAGCACCCACCTGGGCTTCATCGATGTCATGACATAATGAATAAACAAAGCACCCACCTGGGCTTCATCGATGTCATGACATAATGAATAAACAAAGCACCCACCTGGGCTTCATCGATGTCATGACATAATGAATAAACAAAGCACCCACCTGGGCTTCATCGATGTCATGACATAATGAATAAACAAAGCACCCACCTGGGCTTCATCGATGTCATGACATAATGAATAAACAAAGCACCCACCTGGGCTTCATCGATGTCATGACATAATGAATAAACAAAGCACCCACCTGGGCTTCATCGATGTCATGACATAATGAATAAACAAAGCACCCACCTGGGCTTCATCGATGTCATGACATAATGAATAAACAAAGCACCCACCTGGGCTTCATCGATGTCATGACATAATGAATAAACAAAGCACCCACCTGGGCTTCATCGATGTCATGACATAATGAATAAACAAAGCACCCACCTGGGCTTCATCGATGTCATGACATAATGACAAAACAAAGGACCCACCTGGGCTTCATCGATGTCATGACATAATGAATAAACAAAGCACCCACCTGGGCTTCATCGATGTCATGACATAATGAATAAACAAAGCACCCACCTGGGCTTCATCGATGTCATGACATAATGAATAAACAAAGCACCCCTCTGGGCTTCATCGATGTCATGACATAATGAATAAACAAAGCACCCCTCTGGGCTTCATCGATGTCATGACATAATGAATAAACAAAGCACCCCTCTGGGCTTCATCGATGTCATGACATAATGAATAAACAAAGCACCCACCTGGGCTTCATCGATGTCATGACATAATGAATAAACAAAGCACCCCTCTGGGCTTCATCGATGTCATGACATAATGAATAAACAAAGCACCCCTCTGGGCTTCATCGATGTCATGACATAATAAACAAAGCACCCACCTGGGCTTCATCGATGTCATGACATAATGACAAAACAAAGCACCCACCTGGGCTTCATCGATGTCATGACATAATGAATAAACAAAGCACCCACCTGGGCTTCATCGATGTCATGACATAATGAATAAACAAAGCACCCACCTGGGCTTCATCGATGTCATGACATAATGAATAAACAAAGCACCCACCTGGGCTTCATCGATGTCATGACATAATGACAAAACAAAGCACCCACCTGGGCTTCATCGATGTCATGACATAATGACAAAACAAAGCACCCTAATGAGAAGGGAATAGTGTCAGTTGGATGCGGCCCTCACAGGTGTTGGGAGAGAGTATATTACGATACAGCGTCTTAACATGTAATGTCAACTAATTATTATATTAGAGGAATCTATCTAGAAAATCTTTCAGGATTGGCTGAAGCTAATATTTCTGGATATATTTGTATTTTTTTGTTGTTGTTGCTAAAACATGCATATTGGGTAAAATCTTAGTGTGTTTAAGTTGCTCACAGAACAGCAGTATGTGACAGTCTCTCTGAAAGGTGAAGGCATGGGTAGGATAGTGGTTCTAGTAACCTTTTGACCATAATGCATTTTGGGGGGTTTAGAAAGCAGTATTTTTTTCAATCTGCAGATAAAGCACTTTTTCCCACTGACAGCACATTCTCTTTTCGAGTTGGGAGAATGTGTTTTATCCATGAAAATATGGATTCCTAAAAGAAGATTATCCCAGATGAAAGAATAAATTGGCCAGATTTGGTCCAATATTGATTATTCCTCTTTTTTAAGTCAACCGAGAGGGAATTTAGTAGTGGATTATGGAGCCTAGGTGTATCAATGAACCTTTCACAGGGGACTGTTTTCCTCAGTTAACACTCAAACCTCCTTTTGAAATAGAATCTGCTACCAAGCTCTTGCAAAAGCCTCGTTAGCAGTGGGTCACGAGTATTTTAATGTGCAGTAATGATATATTTAGCTTCGGCTTAATATGGTGAACTGAAGAACAGTGCAAGATTTGTGTTTTGTTTTACATACATATCTATGTCATAGACATTAGAGGGTGAGTAGACAATGTGGGGCTAACGTTATAGTGTCTTCTTATTACTGCATATTCATATAAGTACACAGTAACAACAAATATTATATTGTTACTTACATTGTACTGAAGGTTAGTGTAATGGATAGGATTAGTGTTACTGCTGTAAATACACTGTATTAATGAGAAATAACAGTTAGTCTGTACTTACAGTAAAAACCATTGTAACTGTAAAGTGTTACAAAATGGTCGATTAATGTCTCCTCTCAAGGCTTTAGAACAATGGAGGAATCATACGTTCCTCAACAGGCATTGATTAATCATTCAATGAGCAGTTTAATCATATGGGAGTGTAAAGGGACATCTGGGTAATGATATGGAACTTGGGAGTGTAAAGGGACATCTGGGTAATGATATGGAACTTGGGAGTGTAAAGGGACATCTGGGTAATGATATGGAACTTGGGAGTGTAAAGGGACATCTGGGTAATGATATGGAACTTGGGAGTGTAAAGGGACATCTGGGTAATGATATGGAACTTGGGAGTGTAAAGGGACATCTGGGTAATGATATGGAACTTGGGAGTGTAAAGGGACATCTGGGTAATGATATGGAACTTGGGAGTGTAAAGGGACATCTGGGTAATGATATGGAACTTGGGAGTGTAAAGGGACATCTGGGTAATGATATGGAACTTGGGAGTGTAAAGGGACATCTGGGTAATGATATGGAACTTGGGAGTAAAAAAGGAACATCTGGTTAATGATATGTGGTAATTTGTGCATCAATAGCGGGGAGTCAGGCCACTGACTTGTCTTCAGGATTGATTCTGATTACAGAATGCGAATAAATGCCCATTTACAACCCGAACAGGACCGCAAATAATGAAGTGCCTCTGCCTGAAAAAGTTCGGTGGGAGAACATCTAAGTCGGTGAAGACCACGGAATGTTCATTTTCAATCCCGTCTTCATTTGTTGGACCTTGCCAAGGAGGAAGTAGCCTCAAGTGGTTGAAAGGAACAGGCAATGTAATGTTTTGTCCATGATCGTGCTCGGAATTCTATGAAGTGTCAGCTGGATTTGGGATTAACATACAAGCAGGTATAGAAGCATAGCTACATGCTAGCGTTTCTCGTCTTTATATCAACCAGCCTGGAGAAGGTTTAGCCTTGCTTTACTTGTTCGTGAGCCTAATTTGGAAAATCAACAACAGATAAAGCATGCTAACCAACTCAAACTGTATAACTTCTGGCAAAGCCCAACAAATTCTTTGTCCAGCATGTAACCTCCCTACCTGAAGCCGGAATGGTACGGTCCAGTCACCGTCATGCTAGAATCATGAGCCTCTCCTTCATGCGGTAATCAGGTTCCACTTTATTGTACCAGACCGCAAATACATCAACATATCGACTACATTAGTGTCACTCCGATTTTCACCCTGTGACAGCATGATGGATTAGGTTCTCGTGACCGTAGTCAGCCACCTCTTTAATTGGTTTGTCTAAATGTTTTATGAAATCAAATTCAATCAGTATTCCAAACTGCTGATTCATCCTAAAAAGCAGCAGACATTTAGATTTATAGCGGCAGACAGTCGGGGGAAGGGGGGCGCAGGGTGATATGTGCCCGAGTGCCAACAGCTCAAGGTTAAATGGCCCTAGCAGTGTGTTCTTTATGTCTGGGAAGCCAACGCCCACCGTTGGCGTATCACAATGTACGGTATGTGCTCTACCGTATAAACTCCTGTGGTGCTGGGAAAAATGTCTCTACTGTAAATCCACCATGGTTGTTCAGATGTGTGCTCTTCTCTGTCTTGGTGGAACAAGCTTCCCCCTGAAGTCAAGACAGCTGGGTCCAGGCCCGTCTTTCTCTTCTCTGTCTTAGTGGAACAAGCTTCCCCCTGAAGTCAAGACAGCTGGGTCCAGGCCCGTCTTTCTCTTCTCTGTCTTAGTGGAACAAGCTTCCCCCTGAAGTCAAGACAGCTGGGTCCCTGCCCGTCTTCCTCTTCTCTGTCTTGGTGGAACAAGCTTCCCCCTGAAGTCAAGACAGCTGGGTCCCTGCCCGTCTTCCTCTTCTCTGTCCTGGTGGAACAAGCTTCCCCCTGATGTCAAGACAGCTGGGTCCCTGCCCGTCTTCCTCTTCTCTGTCCTGGTGGAACAAGCTTCCCCCTGATGTCAAGACAGCTGGGTCCCTGCCCGTCTTCCTCTTCTCTGTCTTGGTGGAACAAGCTTCCCCCTGAAGTCAAGACAGCTGGGTCCCTGCCCGTCTTCCTCTTCTCTGTCCTGGTGGAACAAGCTTCCCCCTGAAGTCAAGACAGCTGGGTCCCTGCCCGTCTTCCTCTTCTCTGTCTTGGTGGAACAAGCTTCCCCCTGAAGTCAAGACAGCTGGGTCCCTGCCCGTCTTCCTCTTCTCTGTCCTGGCACCCCAATGGTTGAACAAGCTTCCCCCTGAAGTCAAGACAGCTCGGTCCCTGCCCGTCTTCCTCTTCTCTGTCCTGGAACCCCAATGGTTGAACAAACTTCCCCCTGATGTCAGGACAGCTCGGTCCCTACCCGTCTTCCTCTTCTCTGTCCTGGTTGAACAAACTTCCCCCTGATGTCAGGACAGCTGGGTCCCTGCCCGTCTTCCTCTTCACTGTCCTGGCACCCCAGTGGTGGAACAAGCTTCCCCCTGATGTCAGGACAGCAGCCAAAAACATCTGAACTCTACCTCTTCAAAAAGTATATTTGAAAACTATAGTAATAATAACACCCTTGCCTTGTTTGGACTAACACTCACACTTGTCTTGTCTTGTCTTGCCAGCACTGACTCTGCTGATAGTACATTTTCCTCAATAAAAGTAGCTGTCTTTGACTGTGATATGTGGTTGTCTCACCTAGCTATCTTAAGATGGATGTAGTAACAATAAGTCGCTCTGGATAGGAGCATCTTCTAAATGACTCAAATGTAAAATGTCCATTGTAGTGCAGTTTATCTTATGGAGTTTACAAAATCATTAACTTAGCACAGACATCAAAATGTTAACAAAGAGAAAGGAATACATATTTTATGACATCAACTTTAGCAGAATTTAGTAGTTCAATTGGACATTTTACATTAGTTTTGTAAATCACTTGCAAATCAAGTGTAAATCAAGAGTGTTCCAATGGTCATAGCTGCAGATTGCAGACAGTAAATGGAAGAGGAATGGAAGAGGAAAGTCTGCTCGAAAGATTAGCTTGTGGTTTGCCAGTGTTTTTCAACGACAGTCACAACAATTAGAATCATATTTAACAGAACCTGCAGGCAATTAAACCAACATCTGACTTCCTCGATGGGAAAGACTACACTAGTCACAAAGTGTTGAGATGCTTTTCTTACATATTGCAAAGATATGTACCGAAAGGCACATTTTTATCCCAACGTGATTTTCACTGTGAATCTCTAATTATGCTTTAATGGGATCTGTAATTGCAGATAAATTGCTTATATTGAATAAGCATCGATGTTTTTATTCAAATTAGATTGAACTCGAATTAAAAGCTAATTGCACATAAATCAGTGAGGCGTCTGTATTGGAAACAAATAAAAATAGCCTCCTGCTTACGAAGCCTAGCTACATCAACACAGTATGTATTGCGTTAGGGAAATATGAGGGGCCCGTCGTGTCAACAAATGGTTTGTATGCACAAATGTCTCTCAGAGTATCTATGTATTGATATTTATACATATGTGCACATTTTTGTCTGGGTAGAATATAGGAAAAGCTAAAACGCAAGCAGTTTCCTTGCCTGTGAAACACAGAGCCATGTTGCTTGGCTATTATATGATTCCCTCAAAGTTATCTGTCAGGCCGAGGAGGCAGACTATTATTTTCTGCCATTTGACTGTCCCCTCCCCCCCCCGCCGCCGCCGCCGCCACCCCCCTCCCCCCACCGCCATAGTGCAGCACTTCTGCTGCAGCGCGATCAATCTGAGTCTTTTGACACCTTGCGAACAGTATCTAGTGATCTGTGATGGGGGTAATGTTTCCTGTCAGAAAATGGTTTGAGTAGAGAGAGAGAGAGACAGAGGGGAGAAAGCGAAAAAGAGAGAGAGAGAGGGGAGGACAAAGTGAGTTCGGGGAAAGCAAAAACATTGAGGAAGGGCCAACCTTTAGGAGATATCAATCACCCAACCTTCAAGTTTTCCCGAAAGTAAAAAAAAAAAAGGACACTTTTTTTTCTTCTCTCTCAGCACACTATGCAATTTCTTAACGCATCGGTTGCGAGTGAGCCGCCGATCTGCCAATCACTGGGGGAAAAGCTTTGCTTCTGTCTGGCGTGCATACACAACAGCAAATCAACATGATTTGGCATGTTGTTAGTTCTGAAAGACTTAATCATACTGATCCTCATGGGCAGAAGGACAAAAGGCAAGACAGAAAAGACCCATTCAGATTCTAACCACTTCTTTGTGAAGAAAAACATATTTTGGTGTGCTATGTGGCATCCTTTGTAAAAAAATATTTTTAAAAGCATTAAAAACAACCATAATTCTGTGCATGCCATCTCCGTCACTCTGACCTGACAAAGCTGAAAAGGACATCTCACTGAACTGAACTGAAATGTCCTTGGATTGTATCTGTGAGGTGGTATAGTGCTCTGCTTTAATGAGCCTTCCTAATTCCATTTTCCCATCGATCCTCAATGTCAAGTTTGACTTCAAGCACTGAAAAACGTAGCGCACCTTCCACCTCGTATGAGTAAACAAACCTCTAAAATCAAAAGATTTCTTTACAAACCGTATATCGGCAATATGGTTCACTTATGGTCATGAGACCGCCTGTTATTTCACTATCTGTCAGTCTAGGGTCAACTTTACAGGAAGTTTTCAACACACCTATATATTTACATGGTAGTTATTTTCCACACACCTATATATTTACATGGTAGTTATTTTCCACACACCTATATATTTACATGGTAGTTATTTTCCACACACCTATATATTTACATGGTAGTTATTTTCCACACACCTATATATTTACATGGTAGTTATTTTCCACACACCTGTATATTTACATGCTAGTTACATAGGAAGATACAGTGTAATTATAGTGTATAGTATTTACACTTCGTTCCATAGACCAGTTAAACCTGCCGATATTTCGATTTGCATTTGATTTGTACACATGGTAATTGCTGAAGTATCCCCTGCACCATGTGACTACACAAGCACTAAGGACACATATTGTCAAGTGGGATCCCAGAAGCCATTTCTCCCCAGACTTTGCCAACTATTACCACATCGTGGGTGTTTTTGCAATTTGTCCTTATTTCTCCTTTCACCGTCGCAGCGACGCACCACAGACATTACCAGGTTGAAGAGATTGGATTGGAAGATGAGAAATGCTTTCACTGACTCCACTCTCAGACATGTGCGTTGAAATGGTGTTGGACGGGTGGATTTAAAATGGTGCTGTCATGGTATGAAATGCAAAGAGATTAATACAGGGCGTGTCACAGCCATCGTCTTGCTTTCCTAATCAAGTAACTGGCAGCCCGCTCCCGCCCTGAAATGGGAGTGTGACATTACGTTGACAGTTCAGTCTTTTGGTAACTGTTCCAAGGAAACACAGGCATATGATATCAATCAAATCTGCGTGCTAGGAACACAGTCGAGGTGGACTATTAAAGTGCCACCTTGCCTTCCCCACGTTGACGCTCTTTAACGGCTTTGTCATTTCACCACTGTCCGACTACAATTGTCCCGACCCAAATGGGGTTAAATGAGAAATGATTACACTGGGATATTGTTTGGTATACATGTGAGATAGTAAACATATGGGGAAAAGATAAGCAACGTGCTCGACTTCACCTTATATAAACTAGATCAGGTGCTGAATCCTCTTATATAATCAATAGAAAGAACAAAGAACAAACGTATGACACCACTACTACTTGTTGTAAACATATGACACCACTACTACTTGTTGTAAACATATGACACCACTACTACTTGTTGTAAACATATGACACCACTACTACTTGTTGTAAACATATGACACCACTACTACTTGTTGTAAACATATGACACCACTACTACTTGTTGTAAACATATGACACCACTACTACTTGTTGTAAACATATGACACCACTACTACTTGTTGTAAACATATGACACCACTACTACTTGTTGTAAACATATGACACCACTACCACTTGTTGTAAACATATGACACCACTACTACTTGTTGTAAACATATGACACCACTACTACTTGTTGTAAACATATGACACCACTACCACTTGTTGTAAACATATGACACCACTACTACTTGTTGTAAACATATGACACCACTACTACTTGTTGTAAACATATGACACCACTACCACTTGTTGTAAACATATGACACCACTACTACTTGTTGTAAACATATGACACCACTACCACTTGTTGTAAACATATGACACCACTACTACTTGTTGTAAACATATGACACCACTACTACTTGTTGTAAACATATGACACCACTACCACTTGTTGTAAACATATGACACCACTACTACTTGTTGTAAACATATGACACCACTACCACTTGTTGTAAACATATGACACCACTACCACTTGTTGTAAACATATGACACCACTACTACTTGTTGTAAACATATAACACCACTACTACTTGTTGTAAACATATAACACCACTACTACTTGTTGTAAACATATGACACCACTACTACTTGTTGTAAACATATGACACCACTACCACTTGTTGTAAACATATGACACCACTACTACTTGTTGTAAACATATGACACAACTACTACTTGTTGTAAACATATGACACCACCACTACTTGTTGTAAACATATGACACCACCACTACTTGTTGTAAACATATGACACCACTACCACTTGTTGTAAGCATATGACACCACTACTACTTGTTGTAAACATATGACACCACTACCACTTGTTGTAAACATATGACACCACTACCACTTGTTGTAAACAAATGACCCCACTACCACTTGTTGTAAACATATGACACCACTACTACTTGTTGTAAACATATGACACCACTACTACTTGTTGTAAACATATGACACCGCTACCACTTGTTGTAAACATATGACACCACTACCACTTGTTGTAAACATATGACACCACTGCTACTTGTTGTAAACATATGACACAACTACTACTTGTTGTAAACATATGACACCACTACTACTTGTTGTAAACATATGACACCGCTACCACTTGTTGTAAACATATGACACCGCTACCACTTGTTGTAAACATATGACACCACTACTACTTGTTGTACACATATGACACCACCACTACTTGTTGTAAACATATGACACCACTACTACTTGTTTTAAACATATGACACCACTACCACTTGTTGTAAACATATGACACCACTACCACTTGTTGTAAACATATGACACCGCTACCACTTGTTGTAAACATATGACACCACTACTACTTGTTGTACACATATGACACCACCACTACTTGTTGTAAACATATGACACCACTACTACTTGTTTTAAACATATGACACCACTACCACTTGTTGTAAACATATGACACCACTACCACTTGTTGTAAACATATGACACCACTACTACTTGTTGTAAACAGATAATGCCACTAATACTTGTCATTGCCGTGACAAGTTAGCAACAGATGTTAACACACTAGCAAAAAATGTAAACCAATTACATCAATGTCAATGTTTTGGTGATTGGCTCTGTGTGGACAGGCAGGCCTAGGTTCCATTAAAATGTTTTCATAATTTCAATCACATGTCAATTGTTTTATGGAAATCCAATTGATCTTATCAGTCATCCAAATCTCATATGAAACATCATTTTGAAGATGAAAGAAATTTGTTTGGGGCTTCTCTCCGGGGTGTCTACATAGTGCTGGCTTTTCACCGCAGGACATCTTAATGCACGTCAGGTCTTAAAGGGCTCCAGCGACTGGGAAGGCACCAATCTATTCTTGATCACGGCACCACAGTGAGATTCCGGTCCCTCTCCTTGTTTCCGGGCGGAGTTCGGCGGTCGACGTCACCGGCTTTCTAGCCATCGCCAATTTCACTTTTCATTTTCCATTTGTTTTGTTTTTGTTTTCTACACACCTGGTTTCTATTCCCCAATTACATGTTCATTATTTAACCCTCTGTTTTCCCCATGTTGGTGTGCGTGTTTGTATATATTGTTCAGGTTGTTACTGGTTGGCTGGTATTGTTTGTATATATTGTTCAGGTTGTTACTGGTTGGCTGGTATTGTTTGTATATCATGCTCAGGTCGTTACTTGTTGGCTGGTATTGTTTGTATATATTGTTCAGGTTGTTACTGGTTGGCTGGTATTGTTTGTATATCATGCTCAGGTCGTTACTTGTTGGCTGGTATTGTTTGTATATCATGCTCAGGTCGTTACTGGTTGGCTGGTATTGTTTGTATATCATGCTCAGGTCGTTACTTGTTGGCTGGTATTGTTTGTATATCATGCTCAGGTCGTTACTGGTTGGCTGGTATTGTTTGTATATCATGCTCAGGTCGTTACTGGTTGGCTGGTATTGTTTGTATATCATGCTCAGGTTGTTACTGGTTGGCTGGTATTGTTTGTATATCATGCTCAGGTCGTTACTGGTTGGCTGTTTGCCGGGTTAGTTATTACGCCTGTTATTTATGAGTGACTGGTATTTTCACACACCTTTAGTATTTGTTTTATCCTGGTGCTGTTCGTGGAATAAATGACCTTGTACACTCATCTCTGCTCTCCTGCGCCTGCTTCCATGCACCAGTTACCCACAGAATTGTACATCGCTTTTGTTTATTTAACCAGGTAGGCCAGTTGAGAACAAGTTCTCATTTGCAACTGCGACCTGGCCAGGATAAAGCAAAGCAGTTCGACACGTACAACCACACAGAGTTACATATGGAATAAACAAAACAGTCAATAATACAGTAGACAATTCTATATACAGCATGTGCACATGAGGTAGGATAAGAGAGGTAAGGCAATAAATAGACCATGGTGGTGAAGTAATTACAATATAGCAATTAAACACTGGAATGGTAGGATGTACAGAAGATGAATGTGCAAGTAGAGATACTGGGGTGCAAAGGAGCAAGATAAATAAACAAATTAATAAATACAGTATGGGAATGAGGTAGATTGGATGGGCTAATTACAGATGAGCTATGTACAGGTGCAGTGATCCGTGAGCTGCTCTGACAGCTGGGGCTTAAAGTTAGTGAGGGAGGTACGTCTCCAGCTTTAGTGATTTTTGTCGTTCGTTCCAGTCATTGGCAACAGAGAACTGGAAGGAGAGGCGGCCAAAGGAGGAATTGGCTTTGGGAGAGACCAGCATAAAGTGACTTGCAGGCCTAATGTGGACTGTAAACCAGGAGTTTCCTAACACCACTGTGTTGGGGATAACTAGGCCTTCAAAGTAAGGCATTATGATGTATTTAATGTATTGTCATAAAGTTGAATTGGAATGATAACATTTACATAGGTATTCATTAGGTGAACACCACAATCCTTTTAAAGGAAAGAATTCAACCACCATGACTCTGTCACAAACAAATCCAGTCATGGGTGGTCACGCTATAATTTACTCAAAAACAAAAGGCACCATGGGGAATATACAAATGAGGCTTCCTGTAACAGTGTTTTTGTTTAACACTAATAGGAAGTAACTCTAGATCAGGCTGCCTGTTAGAAATCATAAGTATGACAGAAGTGTGCCCTTCCATCCGGGATTCGCTCTCCCTTCACCTGGGCACGCCTCCCTCAATCTATGCACTTTGAATATATCGCTGTTTCTATTTAAGTGAAAGCCAAAATGGATCTTTATTATGGTGATAATCATATCTCTGCCTTGTTAATGCACCCCTGTTGGTAAAGAACCTGTGTACTTTGTAGTTTTTTTTGGATATGATTGTTTTTTTATCAGAGCACCTCACCTCTCCAAAAGGTGGCATAATATGGCAAAATTCTCCAGCCAGGATCCGCTCTCATCCTCCGAGACACACCAATCTTTGTGAATAATGGGACACCGCTGGGCACAGGGTAACACTGGCACAGGGAAATCCCCACAAGACACAGTTGGTGCAATCACTGTTAGGTGACGCATGGCACAGTCCATCTCTGTCTTTGTTGACGAGAGGAACGGCTGCAGAAGAGGAGCAGAGAAGAAGAGGAGACAAAGGGGAGAAATACAAGTTTTTATGCAGGAAATTAAAGTTTCTAGTTTATAGCTGCCTGGGATACGCCTCGGGGATTTTATAAGGATTTATTACCAGAAACAACAAATTAACAGAACTACGTCCGGGAAGTTAATAAATCCACCTCTCTACGATGAAATAGTGGCACACGTATACCACTCCAGAAAGAGCTTATGATGCATAGCCTGGGTATTGAACTCTGACCCTACGAGGTCCGGAGCTCGCTGGTATTCTGTTCTACCTGATCGTTAATTACACCCACCTCAATCAGTCTCTGATTAGAGGGGAACAATGAAAAATGGCTTTGAGGTCCGGAGTTGAGTTTGAGGGATGTATGGAATCTACTGTCAAAACATATACAATTATGCTGCCGTGAAAATGACCTTGTTAATAATAAGCACTGGTGGATAGATGACAAGTGTAATAACTCAGTGTTTCAGGAAAACACTGAAACATGAACAACCACCATGTTATGACAGGCATTATCTCACCATGTTATGACAGGCATTATCTCACCATGTTATGGCAGGCATTATCTCATCATGTTATGGCAGGCATTATCTCACCATGTTATGGCATGCATTATCTCACCATGTTATGGCAGGTGTTATCTCACCATGTTATGACATGCATTATCTCACCATGTTATGACAGGCGTTATCTCACCATGTTATGACAGGCATGATCTCACCATATTATGACAGGCATGATCTTACCATGTTATGACAGGCATTATCTCACCATGTTATGGCAGGCATTATCTCATCATGTTATGGCAGGCATTATCTCACCATGTTATGGCATGCATTATCTCACCATGTTATGGCAGGTGTTATCTCACCATGTTATGACATGCATTATCTCACCATGTTATGACAGGCGTTGTCTCACCATGTTATGACAGGCATGATCTCACCATATTATGACAGGCATGATCTTACCATGTTATGACAGACATTATCTCACCATGTTATGACAGGAATGATTTTTACCATGTTATGACAGGCATTATCTCACCATGTTATGACATACATTATCTTACCGTGTTATGACAGGCATTATCATACCTTAAATGTATGCTCATGCTACAATCCAAGCAAATCTAACTATATATGTATATAGCTGAATTATTCTGCTCATATAAGGACTATACTAACAGACTCTAAATAGCACATCATGGATGTGTAGAGAATTTTATGCTACACAGTAGGCCACAATATGGTACAGTCCAGAACATATCAAAACAAGCCCAATCTACACAGTAGGCCACAATATGGTACAGTCCAGAACATATCAAAACAAGCCCAATCTACACAGTAGGCCACAATATGGTACAGTCCAGAACATATCAAAACAAGCCCAATCTACACAGTATGGCCACAATATGGTACAGTCCAGAACATATCAAAACAAGCCCAATCTACACAGTAGGCCACAATATGGTACAGTCCAGAACATATCAATACAAGCCCAATCTACACAGTAGGCCACAATATGGTACAGTCCAGAACATATCAAAACAAGCCCAATCTACACAGTATGGCCACAATATGGTACAGTCCAGAACATATCAATACAAGCCCAATCTACACAGTATGGCCACAATATGGTACAGTCCAGAACATATCAAAACAAGCCCAATCTACACAGTATGGCCACAATATGGTACAGTCCAGAACATATCAATACAAGCCCAATCTCATTGCAATACTATAATGATGATCTACTCCTTGTCATTGTTGGAGGGCTTCGTGAAACTGGAGACAGTAACCACTGAGACGCCTGTATTTTCAGATCAGATGAAATTGAGCCAAATACAATGACGCTAAGAGGTAAAGTCAGATGTCTGTCTTGACCTTCAGTTTCATGTTACTGCCAGATATGAGATCACAGAAATGAGATGCACTGATCAATTTCTTAAAGCAGAAAGGGAGATTAATAAAAGTCTTCAAGACATCGATAAGATAGACCGTTTTGTTAAAACAGTAAATAATCATTGGCTCTTTCAAAAACACTATTCCAACATCAAAAAACTCAAATTGGTGCCATATATTTAGACATAACATTAGATAAAGTAGATGCATTGTTTGATTGTAATATACGTTAGTTAAGTAATATCCTGTAATATGTACTATTTACATCATTATTATTATTATTTTACCTGCATGATGTTAGTTTCACCTCTACCCAATCTACAGGGTTCAGTACAGCTGGTGTCATGGAATCAACACAATGTTGACCTTGAGAATCAGCATTAGTCATCTTGGTTTTGTTTGGGGGGGGGGGGGGGGGGGGGGGGGGGGTACCGGGTGTATAAAATAGATTGATGATGAGGTTCTAATCCAGGCGTGCACTATGCCTCAGTCTTTGAGATAACCTATTGTTCTCCTGTACGCTGAAACACCCTCTATCCTCTATCCTTTACTCTATTCACACAGAAATCTTTATCCAGAAAGTCATTTTGCAAAAAGGCAAAAGCGAAGGATTCTCTTCGGAGCTTTGGATCAGAAAAAAAAAGAACAAACGCACCAACTCAAGGTAATCGTTTGAAAAGAAAAACAAAAGATACAATCTCAGCAATGCCTAAGCAATATCACAGGCATAATTTATACCCTCTTTGTTTTATGAACATACAGTACTATCGTCATATCAGCAGTCACAAATACTATTTTCTCCTAAGGTTTATTCAAAACTTCATGCCTTTGAGGATGAAAATACAAAAGCTTCTAAATTAATCCCTCTGAATATTTTTTTCAGGCATTCATTTTATGGTTTGGAAACACTTTCCTTGTGGTATGCTATCATTACAGAGAAGAAACTACGCTGAAAACAAGAATGACATAAAGCCATAATCCATTCTAATCGTTCACTGTGCCCTTGTCTCCACAATTTGGTCTCAAGAAGGTTCAATAGTTCATTCTTAATTAGTATTATGAAAGATGGAGCACCATTGATTAATGTGCTCTGGTAAAGAGGGAGCACCATTGATTAACGTGCTCTGGTAAAGAGGGAGCACCATTGATTAATGTGCTCTGGTAAGGAGGGAGCACCAGTGATTAATGTGCTCTGGTAAAGAGGGAGCACCATTGATTAATGTGCTCTGGTAAAGAGGGAGCACCATTGATTAATGTGCTCTGGTAAGGAGGGAGCACCAGTGATTAATGTGCTCTGGTAAGGAGGGAGCACCATTGATTCATGTACTCTGGTAAAGAGGGAGCACCATTGATTCATGTGCTCTGGTAAAGAGGGAGCACCATTGATTAATATGCTCCGTAATAAAAGCAATAGGACTCTGACACTGCAGAGAAGTGGGTTATTCTCTACTGAGAAACAAAATGGAGGTCCCACTTTACAATAAGTGTCCTGTAAGTACTAAGTATCAATGTGTACCTACACGGTACCCATGTATACTATAATAAACATGTCAATTCATATGTAGTAAATTCATTACTGCAGTTACCTTTACCTCAAGCCCTTACCCTACGTTCAGTACAATCTATGTGTAGATAGTTAAAATCCTGGTACAATAATGAGAATACTGTAACAATCTCAGAAATGCCAATGTGCAACTGGTAATTGTTGTTTTTAAGTATCAGCCATTGACCAACCCTACAGGTGGTGGAAATGCATTTTGGGTAAACAGTGGAGTGCCGTGAGAGAGGCCACTCAGAGAATAGCAAACAACACCCGAGGAATTTAAATTTTTAAATGTTTACCTTTATTTAACCAGTCAGCTCGGGGGTTTGAACTTGCAACCTTCCGGTTCCTAGTCCAACTCTCTAACCACTAGGCTACCCTGAATGTCTGGAGGTGAGCAGAAAGTGAAAACAGAAAAACTTCACATGTTTCTGTCAATAAAATAATCCGTCAGCTTCCAAAAGCTAATAAACACCTGTCAAAAAGTTAGGAACCGCCTGGCATGCGTCTTTCCCCCCTACAGAAATCAAAAACCACAGAGAGATATATCTTTTTTTATTGTGCTCCTTTTCTATTTTATGTATCCATTCTTGTTTTATGTCTCCAGCCATAAAGCAAACCAAGCAAACAGCATTTCCTCAGAGTTTTTTTTTTAATATGTCATCTGCTGAGCAGTGCTACAGAGTATTACTTCCATAGCCTTAGGGTGCCTGTGTGATCTACACTTGGAGAAAGCCACGGAGACCTATCAGAGATAAAAATGTTATGTTATTACAAAGCTTATTTTCCCGACGGAATATGCAAATGACTTGAATTAAAGCGAGTTATTAAACAAATAAAACAAGAGAACATAAATTTCACGACAATGTTTGCTACGCGGGCGCTCGTTTCTTCTCTCCTGAATAACTTGGATTTCCCCAGGCGCACATCCTGTAGCAATGAATGGCTAAATTCCTGGGCCTCCATGTTGGTTAACCTCAGACCGTGGTTCCTGGGCCTCCATGTTGGTTAACCTCAGACCGTGGTTCCTGGGCCTCCATGTTGGTTAGCATCAGACCATGGTTCCTGGGCCTCCATGTTGGTTAACCTCAGACCGTGGTTCCTGGGCCTCCATGTTGGTTGGTATCAGACCGTGGTTCCTGCGCCTCCATGTTGGTTAACCTCAGACCATGGTTCCTGGGCCTCCATGTTAGTTAACATCAGACCGTGGATCCTGGGCCTCCATTTTGGTTGGTATCAGACCGTGGTTCCTGGGCCTCCATGTTAGTTAACATCAGACCGTGGATCCTGGGCCTCCATTTTGGTTGGTATCAGACCGTGGTTCCTGGGCCTCCATGTTGGTTAACCTCAGACCGTGGTTCCTGGGCCTCCATTTTGGTTGGTATCAGACCATGGTTCCTGGGCCTCCATGTTAGTTCAAATCAGACCATGGTTCCTGGGCCTCCATTTTGGTTGGTATCAGACCGTGGTTCCTGGGCCTCCATGTTAGTTAACATCAGACGATGGTTCCTGGGCCTCCATGTTGGTTAGCATCAGACCATGGTTCCTGGGCCTCTATGTTGGTTAGCATCAGACCATGGTCCCTAGGCCTCCATGTTGGTTAGCATCAGACCATGGTTCCTGGGCCTCTATGTTGGTTAACATCAGACCATGGTTCCTGGGCCTCCATGTTGGTTAACATCAGACCATGGTTCCTGGGCCTCTATGTTGGTTAACATCAGACCATGGTTCCTGGGCCTCCATGTTAGTTAACATCAGACCATGGTTCCTGGGCCTCCATGTTAGTTCAAATCAGACCATGGTTCCTGGGCCTCTATGTTGGTTAGCATCAGACCATGGTTCCTGGGCCTCCATGTTGGTTAGCATCAGACCATGGTTCCTGGGCCTCTATGTTGGTTAACATCAGACCATGGTTCCTGGGCCTCCATGTTGGTTAGCATCAGACCATGGTTCCTGGGCCTCCATGTTAGTTAGCATCAGACCATGGTTCCTGGGCCTCCATGTTGGTTAGCATCAGATCATGTTTCCTGGGCCTCCATGTTAGTTAACATTGGACCATGGTTCCTGGGCCTCCATGTTGGTTAGCATCAGACCATGGTTCCTGGGCCTCCATGTTAGTTAACATCAGACCATGGTTCCTGGGCCTCCATGTTGGTTAACATCAGACCATGGTTCCTGGGCCTCCATGTTGGTTAGCATCAGACCATGGTTCCTGGGCCTCTATGTTGGTTAACATCATACCATGGTTCCTGGGCCTCCATGTTAGTTAACATGTGGCCTCCATGTTGGGCTGACTGTGTGTTTGAGTTGACTGTTTTCTGACCTTGTTGTTCATTTCCAGTCATTGTCCTGAACATCATCAGCTATTCTTGGTTGGTTCTCCCTTCCCAATTAGTGTTCAAGTAGTCATTTGTAGAAACCAACATGCTACTGCTAATGTCCATGTGTTATTGAAGGTCACTAAGATTCATTTTTATACCCTTTTCACAATACTGAGCTGGGCCAAACAGAGCTGGACTACACTAGCCTGGTTGTCCATCCAGAACAGTATAGTCTGGGTCAGCACAATATTGTGAAAAGGGTATTGATGTTTAACTTTTTTTTATTTTATCATCTTAACTGTGCCTGTTTCGATCAGTTGTCATGGGTTTGAACAATTGTATGTTATCATTTTAGATCGCTGAAGAAATCGTTTATATTAAAGTATTTTTGCTCACTACAATGCAAGTTTAGTCCCTGTGAATTAACATAATCTGCTTGCAAATGCTCAGATATCACTGAAACACACTGAAATACATTTTCTCAGATATCACTGAAACACATTGAAACACATTTTCTCAGATATCACTGAAAGACATTGAAACACATTTTCTCAGATATCACTGAAAGACATTGAAACACATTTTCTCAGATATCACTGAAACACATTTTCTCAGATATCACTGAAACACATTTTCTCAGATATCACTGAAACACATTTTCTCAGATATCACTGAAACACATTGATACACATTTTCTCAGATATCACTGAAACACATTGATACACATTTTCTCAGATATCACTGAAACACATTGAAACACATTTTCTCAGATATCACTGAAAGACATTGAAACACATTTTCTCAGATATCACTGAAAGACATTGAAACACATTTTCTCAGATATCACTGAAACACATTTTCTCAGATATCACTGAAACACATTTTCTCAGATATCACTGAAACACATTTTCTCAGATATCACTGAAACACATTGATACACATTTTCTCAGATATCACTGAAACACATTGATACACATTTTCTCAGATATCACTGAAACACATTGAAACACATTTTCTCAGATATCACTGAAACACATTGAAACACATTTTCTCAGATATCACTGAAAGATATTGAAACACATTTTCTCAGATATCACTGAAACACATTGAAACTCGTTTTCTCAGATATCACTGAAACACATTGAAACACATTTTCTCAGATATCACTGAAACACATTTTCTCAGACATCACTGAAACACACTGAAACACATTTTCTCAGATATCACTGAAACACATTGAAACACATTTTCTCAGATATCACTGAAACACATTGAAACACATTTTCTCAGATATCACTGAAACACATTTTCTCAGACATCACTGAAACACACTGAAACACATTTTCTCAGATATCACTGAAACACATTGAAACACATTTTCTCAGATATCACTGAAACACATTGAAACACATTTTCTCAGATATCACTGAAACACATTGACTCACTTCAATCAAAATGTGTCACCTTACTAATTCCCCTTTCAAAAGAGAACATACTTTCAGTTCCACTTGTATCTTTTCAATTGTCTCAGAAAGAATGTTAGTTATTATTCATATTGTCAATAATAGTAGCCAAATTCAAAGGGAAGAAGAGGCTTTTTGACTACAAAGAGTGATATGTACAGTAATATTTATTTAGCAGATACAAAGACCACCATATTCTGCTGATATTGAAACATTGCATGTGAGAGTTTGGATTGGGCATGTGTGGGTTTGTATGTAAGATACGAGATGGCTGACAATAGAGCTGTAATGAAACAAAAGCAGAGGGCTGCATTACAAATGGCCCTGGCAGAAATTAATGTTCAAGTAGCAAGAAAGGGATGAAAGGAAAATAAGAGAGTGTGAGAGAGAGAAAGAGAGAGACAGAGAGAGAGAGAAAGTGAGAGAGAGAAAGTGAGAGAGAAATATATATATATATATATATATAGAGAGAGAGAGAGAGAGACTGAGAAAGAGAGAGAGAGAGAGACTGAGAGAGAGAGAGAGAGAGAGAGAGAGAGAGAGAGAGAGAGAGAGAGAGAGAGAGAGAGAGAGAGAGAGAGAGAGAGAGTGTGTGTGTGGTGGGGGGCAAGACGTTCCAGCGCATCAGTCCTTTCAGCCAGCTGTCCAAGGTGACATTTCATTAGTACAATTTGTCAATAGAGAAATCGTCCGAGGGGAGGGAGTGAGAGGACGAGAAGAAGAGAGGGAGGATATAGAGACAGGGAGAGGTTCGTGTGGAAGTAAAAAAAAAAAAAGTGCAGTCTTTTTTCATTAGAACCATTCTGAATCCAGCCTACAGAGTTGACCAACAGCAGGTCAAATGAGAGGAGAGGGAGCCCCTCTCCCATCTTTAAACTCTATTAATCATTAATCCTCTCATCCTCTCGCTTTCCCTGCATGTCTCCTTCGTCCCCACGCCGCCACGTCTCTGCCTAGGTTTCGAATTCCAACCTGCCTCTCCATCATTTCCTCTTCTTCTAGAGTTGCGTGACGGATGCATTTCAAGGAAAATCAGGGCCATAACGACTCCTGACATTTCCCATATCGTCCTCATCCATCAATTAACAAGTTTACAATAAGTGGGGAGATGGATATGGCAGAATAAGGCTGGGACTGAGCTCCGAGATGATTCACTCAGGGGGAGTCGGTGGGGTTTTCGGTTGCCACGGCGACTCCTGTCCTCCTCGACCTGTGTAGAACTGGCAGTGAGGACAGGAGTGGGCGGAGGCATGCAGCTATTCTTCTTGGAATGTTCCAGAACACTTGAGTTACAAGAGGGAACAACAACTGCAAGTACAGTGTCTTCAGAAAGCATTCACACCCCTTGATGTTTTCCACATTTTGTTGTGTTACAGCCTGCATTTAAAAATGGATTACATTTAGATTTTGGCTCACTGACCTACACACAATGCCCCCCATAATGTCAAAATGGAATTCTGTTTTTAGAAATGTTTGTTAAATGAAAGTCTGAAATGTCTTCAGTCAATAAGTATTCCACCCCTTTGTTATGGTAAGCCTAAATAAGTTCATGAGTACAACATTTGCTTAACAAGCTACATAATAAGTTTCATGGTCTCACTCTGTGTGCAATAATAGTGTTTAATATTATTTTTGAATTACTACCTCATCTCTGTACCCCACACATAAAACTATCTGTAAGGTCCCTCAGTCGAGCAGGGAATTTCAAACACAGATTCACAAAGACCAGGGAGGTTTTCCAATGCCTCACAAAGAAGGGCACCTTTTGGTAGATGGGTATAAGAAAAAAAGCAGACATTGAATATCCCATTGATCATGGTGAAGTTATTAATTACACTGTGGATGGTGTATCAATACACCCAGTCACTACAAATATACAGGCGTCCTTCTTAACTCAGTTGCCGGAGAGGAAGGAAACTGCTCAGGGATTTCACCATGACGCCAATGGTGACTTTAAAACAGTTACAAAGTTTAATGGCTGTGATAGGAGAACACTGAGGATGGATCAACAACATTGTAGTTACTCCACAATACTAAGCTAAATGACAGAGTGAAAAGAAGGAATCCTGTACAGAATAAAATATTCCCGAAACATGCATCCTGTTTGCAATGAGGCACTAAAGTAAAACTGCAAACATTTTGAAAATGAAATTAACTTTATGTCCTGAATACAAAGTATTACGTTTGGGGCCAATCTAACACATCACTGAGTACCACTCTTCATATTGTCAAGCAAGGTGGTGGCTGCATCATGTTATGGGTATGCTTGTCATCGGCAAGGACTAAGGAGTTTTTTTTAGGATAAAAGGAAACAGAATAGAGTTAAGCACAAGCAAAACTTTGTCTGCTTTCCAACAGACACTGGAGACACTGGAGACAAATTCACATTTCAGCAGGACAATAACCTAAAACACAAGGCCAAGTAAACATTGTAGTTGCTTACCAACATGACATTGAATGTTCCTGAGTGGCCTAGTTACAGTTTTGACTTAAATTGGCTTGGAAATCTATGGCAGGCAAGACTTGAAAAGGGCTGTCTAGCGATGTTCAACAACCAACTTGACAGATCTTGAAGAATAATGTGGAACTATTGTATAATCTATGTGTGCAATGCTCTTAGAGACATACCCAGAAAGACTCACAGCTGTAATCGTTGCCAAAGATGATTCTAACACACGTTGACTCAGGGGTGAGAATACTTCTGTAAATGAGATATTTCAGTATTTAATTTTCAATAAATTAGCACCTTTTCACTTTGTCATTATGGGTTATTGTGTGTAAATGGGTGAGAGAAAAAATGTATTTAAGAAATGTTGAATTCAGGCTGTGACAAAACAAAATGTGGAAGAAGGCATGGAGTGTGAATCCTTTCTGAAGGAACTATACATAACATTTGAACTCAGCGATATATTGAGGGAACAAGATATTGCACAAGGGGTCAACACATATCATATTGTTGATGGTTATTTATTTAGAATGTGCAAGATAATGCCTCTACTGAAACAATGGTAGAACAGTCCAAGTAACTTATTTTCTGGAGATGATGATCTTCTTGAATGTACCCCTTTCCCCCTTTATTTTACATATCTGCTATTTTATCACCATTTAACACATTTCATATTAATCTGAGACACATTTACTATATAATCACATTTTATTCTTTCTAACTTGAATTATCATTAGTGGTCTAATTGCCTAGGTTTGGCATGCATCCATAACCATCTAGCATGCGCATAAATGGCCACTCTCAGTCTGATTTCATTTCCTAACTTTTCACCCTTAACTGTCCTCAGCAACCCAGAGCCCATTTAGCCCTAATCCCACTTCCTCCTCAATCCAAGCTCAATGGTGTGCAATGTTGCTCTCCATTGATTGCATTTAAAAACTGCTAGTGCTATGAATCCAGCTAGATGCACTAAACTGCTAGCGTTGTGAAGCCATTTAGATCCACATCAGAGGAGGCAAGAGGGATAAACTGTGTTTCTTTTCCAAGTGTGGGAATGGAATACCTCACAGTGCTGTGTTGAGACAAGATACTTTTTTCCTGCCTTTCATGTCGCTCCAAGATGGTTATTTTCTCCACTTGGTGATCATGCCCAATGGGAGCCTCTCATCCCTGAGATCAATGGGAACCTCTCGCCGCTGAGATCAATGGGAGCCTCTCGCCACTGAGACCAATGGGGGCCCCTCGCCGCTGAGATCAATGGGAGCCTCTCGCCGCTGAGATCAATGGGATCCTCTCGCCGCTGAGACCAATGGAAGCCTCTCACTGCTGAGACCAATGAGAGCCTCTCACCGCTGAGACCAATGGGAGCCTCTCACTGCTGAGACCAATGAGAGCCTCTCACCGCTGAGACCAATGGGAGCCTCTCACTGCTGAGACCAATGAGAGCCTCTCATTGCTGAGACCAATGGGAGCCTCTCACTGCTGAGACCAATGAGAGCCTCTCATTGCTGAGACCAATGGGAGCCTCTCACTGCTGAGACCAATGGGAGCCTCTCACTGCTGAGACCAATGGGAGCCTCTCATTGCTGAGACCAATGGGAGCATATCCTCGCTGAGATCAGGCCTTTATTACCAGATAAAAATGCCAAACGAAACAGACCCAGCTTTTTGGGCAGTTTTTGTCCTAAATTGATTAAGGTACGGGAAAAAAGCTGAAAGCTGTATTTTTGGGGTAAACAAACGCAGCACTCTAACTTGCTATTTTGGAGCGGTCACCACTGTATATTGTGCACATTCTGCATCACTTGACTGTCGCTAAATTATAATTCAATGGTGATGATCAAAATTAGTGTGCAAGATTTCCACCTTCCTGAGTAGAACCCTCACCTTTAACTATTAATGAACATTGACAATTATGAGGAATGCAAAAGCTCTTCAATCATGCTTTGTTTATGAGCGATGGAAAGTGTTTGGTGTGGACCCCATAATATTGAGACAAAAAGAAAGAGAGAGAGAGAGAGACAGACAGACAGAGAGAGAGAGAGAGAGACAGACGGACAGAGAGAGACGGATAGAGAGAGACGGACAGAGAGAGACGGACAGAGACAGAGAGAGAGAGAGAGAGAGAGAGAGAGACAGAGAGAGAGAGAGAGAGAGAGACAATGAGAAACAGACAGAGAGAGACGGACAGAGCGAGACAGAGAGCGAGACAGAGAGAGAGAGACAGAGAGAAACAGAGAGAGACAGACAGAGAGAGAGACAGAGAGAGAGACAGAGAGAGAAAGAGACAGACAGAGAGAGAGAGAGAGAGAGACAATGAGAAACAGACAGAGAGAGACGGACAGAGCGAGACAGAGAGCGAGACAGAGAGAGAGAGACAGAGAGAAACAGAGAGAGACAGACAGAGAGAGAGACAGAGAGAGAAAGAGACAGACAGAGAGAGAGAGAGAGAGAGCACCATAGACATTTACCATGATTTTCTGAACTTGGAAACAAAATGTAAAAAATTATTATATTTTCAATGCAGTTCTGCACGTACATGCTTGACAGAGATCTATTTTAAACAGTGTTGGCACATGGGCTAAATTCTTGATTTTAATCCAATTAGACTATATTTATTTAAAATATGCAAATAATTTGGTTGAGAAGCTAATCAACTAATCAGCACTATGCCACAATGCCACATAACACAAGAAACCATTTAATAACCTAATAATATTACATAACAAATGCAGAATGTCTGTCAAGACAAAATCATCATTATGTTACAACCATTAAAAAAACTACTGTTATTCTACTTGAAGTAATACATCTTTACCATTAAGATGGGTTTCATGGGTTTCATGTTTTCATTGGTTTCATTGTTATGAAATATTCCAAGAAACCTCATTGAATGTCACATGCATTGAGTTATCCATGTATATTATACAGACTGTCACCTTAATTTGATCACCCTGTTACAGGATAACTTTCCTGCAACTTGTAGTGTTCAGAAAAGGTTTAAAAAAGCTTCTCCACCTTGACATTCCAGACTGCATTTTCTCTGTACCAACCTTTTACAAAAATGTCCATTCATTATAATAATTCACATTTCCTGTTGCTGCAGGATTATTTTCATGCTGTTGCAAACTAGCTCAAATTAGGATCCTACATCTGGACACAAAGATGTACAATTTAACATGTGGTGTTATCTACAAATTTAATATCAAATCAAAATCCAATCAAATTTATTTATTTAGCCCTTCGTACATCAGCTGATATCTCAAAGTGCTGTACAGAAACCCAGCCTAAAACCCCAAACAGCAAGCAATGCAGGTGTAGAAGCACAGTGGCTAGGAAAAACTCCCTAGAAAGGCCAAAACCTAGGAAGAAACCTAGAGAGGAACCAGGCTATGTGGGGTGGCCAGTCCTCTTCTGGCTGTGCCGGGTGGAGATTATAACAGAACATGGCCAAGATGTTCAAATGTTCATAAATGACCAGCATGGTCGTATAATAATAAGGCAGAACAGTTGAAACTGGAGCAGCAGCACGGTCAGATGGACTGGGGACAGCAAGGAGTCATCATGTCAGGTAGTCCTGGGGCATGGTCCTAGGGCTCAGGTCCTCCGAGAGAGAGAAAGAAAGAGAGAATTAGAGAGAGCATATGTGGGGTGGCCAGTCCTCTTCTGGCTGTGCCGGGTGGAGATTTTAACAGAACATGGCCAAGATGTTCAAATGTTCATAAATGACCAGCATGGTCAAATAATAATAAGGCAGAACAGTTGAAACTGGAGCAGCAGCATGGCCAGGTGGACTGGGGACAGCAAGGAGTCATCATGTCAGGTAGTCCTGGGGCATGGTCCTCGGGCTCAGGTCCTCAGAGAGAAAGAAAGTGAGAAGGAGAGAATTAGAGAATGCACACTTAGATTCACACAGGACACCGAATAGGACAGGAGAAGTACTCCAGATATAACAAACTGACCCTAGCCCCCCGACACATAAACTACTGCAGCATAAATACTGGAGGCTGAGACAGGAGGGGTCAGGAGACACTGTGGCCCCATCCGAGGACACCCCCGGACAGGGCCAAACAGGAAGGATATAACCCCACCCACTTTGCCAAAGCACAGTCCCCACACCACTAGAGGGATATCTTCAACCACCAACTTACCATCCTGAGACAAGGCTGAGTATAGCCCACAAAGATCTCTGCCATGGCACAACCCAAGGGGGGGGGGCGCCAACCCAGACAGGATGACCACATCAGTGAATCAACCCACTCAGGTGACGCACCCCTTCCAGGGACCGCATGAGAGAGCCCCAGTAAGCCAGTGACTCAGCCCCTGTAATAGGGTTAGAGGCAGAGAATCCCAGTGGAAAGAGGGGAACCGGCCAGGCAGAGACAGCAAGGGCGGTTCGTTGCTCCAGAGCCTTTCCGTTCACCTTCCCACTCCTGGGCCAGACTACACTCAATCATATGACCCACTGAGGAGATGAGTCTTCAGTCTCTGACATGGGTAGGCAGACCGTTCCATAAAAATGGAGCTCTATAGGAGAAAGCCCTGCCTCCAGCTGTTTGCTTAGAAATTCTAGGGACAATTAGGAGGCCTGCGTCTTGTGACCGTAGCGTACGTGTAGGTATGTACGGCAGGACCAAATCAGAGAGATAGGTAGGAGCAAGCCCATGTAATGCTTTGTAGGTTAGCAGTAAAACCTTGAAATCAGCCCTTGCTTTGACAGGAAGCCAGTGTAGAGAGGCTAGCACTGGAGTAATATGATCAAATTTTTTGGTTCTAGTCAAGATTCTAGCAGCCGTATTTAGCACCAACTGAAGTTTATTTAGTGCTTTATCCGGGTAGCCGGAAAGTAGAGCATTGCAGTAGTCTAACCTAGAAGTGACAAAAGCATGGATAAATATTTCTGCATCATTTTTGGACAGAAAGTTTCTGATTTTTGCAATGTTACGTAGATGGAAAAAAGCTGTCCTTGAAATGGTCTTGATATGTTCTTCAAAAGAGAGATCAGGGTCCAGAGTAACGCCGAGGTCCTTTACAGTTTTATTTGAGACGACTGTACAACCATTAAGATTAATTGTCAGATTCAACAGAATATCTCTTTGTTTCTTGGGACCTAGAACAAGCATCTCTGTTTTGTCTGAGTTTAAAAGTAGATAGTTTGCAGCCATCCACTTCCTTATGTCTGAAACACGTGCTTCTAGCAAGGGCAATTTTGGGGCTTCACCATGTTTCATTGAAATGTACAGCTGTGTGTCATCCGCATAGCAGTGAAAGTTAACATTATGTTTTCGAATAACATCCCCAAGAGGTAAAATATATAGTGAAAACAATAGTGGTCCTAAAACGGAACCTTGAGGAACACTGGAATTTACAGTTGATTTGTCAGAGGACAAACCATTCACAGAGACAAACTGATATCTTTCCGACAGATAAGATCTAAACCAGGCCAGAACTTGTCCGTGTAGACCAATTTGGGTTTCCAATCTCTCCAAAAGAATGTGGTGATCGATGGTATCAAAAGCAGCACTAAGATCTAGGAGCACGAGGACAGATGCAGAGCCTCGGTCCGATGCCATTAAAATTTAATTTACCACCTTCACAAGTGCCGTCTCAGTGCTATGATGGGGTCTAAAACCAGACTGAAGCATTTCGTATACATTGTTTGTCTTCAGGAAGGCAGTAAGTTGCTGCGCAACAGCCTTTTCAAAAAATTTTGAGAGGAATGGAAGATTCGATATAGGCCGATAGTTTTTTATATTTTCTGGGTCAAGGTTTGGCTTTTTCAAGAGAGACGTTTATTATGTTCAACATAGGAGGGCCAAGCACAGGAAGCAGCTCTTTCAGTAGTTCAGTTGGAATAGGGTCCAGTATGCAGCTTGAAGGTTTAGAGGCCATGATTATTTTCATCATTGTGTCAAGAAATATAGTACTAAAACACTTGAGCGTCTCTCTTGATCCTAGGTCCTGGGAGAGTTGTGCAGAGTCAGGACAACTGAGCTTTGAAGGAATAGGCAGATTTAAAGAGGAGTCCGTAATTTGCTTTCTAATAATCATAATCTTTTCCTCAAAGAAGTTCATGAATTTATCACTGCTAAAGTGAAAGTCATCCTCTCTTGGGGAATGCTGCTTTTTAGTTAGCTTTGCGACAGTATCAAAAAGGAATTTCGGATTGTTCTTATTTTCCTAGGATGATCGAGCAGCAGTAAGGGCTCTTCGGTACTGCACGGTACTGTCTTTCCAAGCTAGTCGGAAGACTTCCAGTTTGGTGTGGCGCCATTTCCGTTCCAATTTTCTGGAAGCTTGCTTCAGAGCTCGGGTATTTTCTGTGTACCAGGGAGCTAGTTTCTTATGAGAAATGTTTTTAGTTTTTAGGGGTGCAACTGCATCTAGGGTATTGCGCAAGGTTAAATTGAGTTCCTCAGTTAGGTGGTTATCTGATTTTTGTCCTCTGGCGTCCTTGGGTAGACAGAGGGAATCTGGAAGGACATCAAGGAATCTTTGTGTTGTCTGTGAATTTATAGCACGACTTTTGATGTTCCTTGGTTGGGGTCTGAGCAGATTATGTTATATGTTTTGGTATATGTACTAATTTAACATGTTGTGGTGTTAGCTACTAATTTAACATGTGTTATCTACTAATTTAACATGTTGTGGTGTTAGCTACTAATTTAACATGTTGTGGTGTTATCTACTAATTTAACATGTTGTGGTGTTAGCTACTAATTTAACATGTTGTGGTGTTAGCTACTAATTTAACATGTTGTGGTGTTAGCTACTAATTTAACATGTGTTATCTACTAATTGAACATGTTATTTTAACCTTTATTTACCTAGGTAAGTCAGTTAAGAACAAATTCTTATTTTCAATGATGGCCTAGGAACTGGGCTAACTGCCTGTTCAGGGGCAGAATGACAGATTTGTACCTTGTCAGCTCAGGGGTTTGAACTTGCAACCTTCCGGTTACTAGTCCAACACTCTAACCACTAGGCTACCCTGCCACCCCAGTTATGGTGTTATCTACTAATTTAACATGTTGTGGTGTTAGCTACTAATTTAACATGTTGTGGTGTTATCTACTAATTTAATATGTTGTGGTGTTATCTACTAATTTAATATGTTGTGGTGTTAGCTACTAATTTAACATGTTGTGGTGTTATCTACTAATTTAACATGTTGTGGTGTTATCTACTAATTTAACATTATGGTGTTATCTACTAATTTAACATGTTGTGGTGTTATCTACTAATTTAACATTATGGTGTTATCTACTAATTTAACATGTTGTGGTGTTATCTACTAATTTAACATGTTGTGGTGTTATCTACTAATTTAACATGTTGTGGTGTTATCTACTAATTTAACATGTTGTGGTGTTATCTACTAATTTAACATGTTGTGGTGTTATCTACTAATTTAACATGTTGTGGTGTTATCTACTAATTTAACATGTTGTGGTGTTATCTACTAATTTAACATTATGGTGTTATCTACTAATTTAACATGTTGTGGTGTTAGCTACTAATTTAACATTATGGTGTTATCTACTAATTTAACATGTTGTGGTGTTAGCTACTAATTTAACATGTTGTGGTGTTAGCTACTAATTTAACATGTTGTGGTGTTATCTACTAATTTAACATGTTGTGGTGTTATCTACTAATTTAACATTATGGTGTTATCTACTAATTTAACATGTTGTGGTGTTAGCTACTAATTTAACATGTTGTGGTGTTAGCTACTAATTTAACATGTTGTGGTGTTATCTACTAATTTAACATGTTGTGGTGTTAGCTACTAATTTAACATGTTGTGGTGTTAGCTACTAATTTAACATTATGGTGTGTCTACACTCTCTTTCCACATATTATTTTATTTTATTTTTATTCTTAATTTGAAATGTTGCAGATGTGAATTAGAGGGGTGAGACAGATCTGGTGAGAGACAGATTGGAAGGTCCCAGTGTAGGTACCAAACCGATGGCCAAAGGGCCAATGTGTGCTGAGGAGTTGGCAGCACTACCACTGGCGCCGACAAACACAGTGTACTCACACACAAGCTATGAATTCTGTATTAGTGATGTTTGGTTGTTGTTGTATTGAAGAGCGATTATCGATTGAAAAATCCTATTGTTTGAGAAATCCTTGATAATCCACGAACAACACGATCTTTGTCCAGACCAGGAAAAAAAGATGAACTTCAGAGACTTCCTAAGAATAATAAATAGTTACTTGTAGCTCTTCCTTCTTTTAAAATGTATCGATGCGCGTGTGAAACATACCACTCAAATGTACTGAATAGGCCACAGTTCCTTTGTTTCAACATTTCCTGTAGGTAAAAGTATTTGTGCCTTTCAGACAGTGTTTTAGTGATTTGCGTGTGATTTCTGACGATAATCCTCAAGGTTTCCTATCCTGTGACGTTCACTCTAGCCGCTGTGTGACCTTTGAGATACACGTGTGATGCGGTCTAGTGGAGCAATTTACCCATGATGCCTGTGTGATTACAGCGAAACGCCGCTCAACGAAGCCATCCGTATCCATCCCAACCTGACACAAAGATGTGATCCTATCAAGATAACTTTCTTGTCGAAAAGGTTTGTTAATAACCTTTTCAATACTCCATTTAGACCACAACCCTCAAGGGGAAGAGAATATACAAACTTCCCACAGGCCTGTTTTAGAGGCCTTTGAATGCGCACTCAGTGTATTTTCAGACAAACATGGCAACGGGATAATGCGGAAGTCAGAAAGGGAAGCCTCTTTCAGTGTTTTCACAAAGCATTAGGCCACCGTTAAAAGTCTTGTGAATGCCTGAAGTGAGAAATGATCCCAAAGCCTTCTCGAAGGCCCCGAAGATTCATTGTGCATTGCCAAATTATGTCGATTCATTTTGCTTTTGTGGATTGTCTGGTTATCTGCTTATCTTATTATCTGGTTATCTGTGTCAAAATATATGAGCATGAAAATAATTTCATCCACTTGTGTAGACACGAGTCGTGGTGATCAATTACAAAATGCCTTAGTCTGTCTGTTAGGCAAATTGCCATTTCAGTTTCCTCAGTTGCAAATTTGGAGAAAATGGCCAGTCTTGGTGAAGCAGAAACCACGGTTTTCTACAACATAACTATCAACTGCCGCATTTACAGGTAACACATTTGTGGTTGTTTTAAAAAGTGACAGTTGGAAGTTGGAAGTTATTCAGAATAGTACTTACTCTGTGTATTTTATGTAGAGCAACATTGATATTACAATTGAAGGAGGGAAAACCGGATTACTGATAAGAGTAAATAACCCTGTCACTTTTCGATGGGTATCAGGGCTGCATTTTGCTCTGACTGGCGTTGTAAAAGCTCACTTTAGTGTTGGTGACAAGGTGTTGCTATGGATACCTGTAAGTGAGCAGCCTTTCAGCATATCCATGTACAGTATACACAAAGACTGAAATATATTCTTGCCCTTTTTCCATAGAATAACAAAGTCATAGAGACACAGTTGAGAACATCGTTTTTTATTATTACCTTATCTGCATGATAATACCATACGATTAAAATGACCATAAATGCATGATATTATCATACCTGCACGATATTGCCATACCATTTTGATATTGCGATACCTCCATGGTGCTACCATTCCTGCACGATACTCCATTGAATGTATCACAGTACTAAATCAACAACTTTCGATGCACATATATCTCCCACTATATAAATACAGTTGTTTAATATATCGTACCAGTCCAAAGTTTGGACACCTACTCATTCAAGGGTTTTTCTTTATTTGTACTATTTCCTACATTGTAGAATAATAGTGAAGACATCCAAACTACGAAATAACAGATATGGAATCATGTAGTAACCCAAAAAGTGTTAAATAAATCAAAATATATTTTATATTTTACATTCTTCAAAGTAGCCACCCTTTTCCTTGATGACAGCTTTGAACACTTTTGACATTCTCTCAACCAGCTTCACCTGGAATGCTTTTCCAACCATCTTGAAGGAGTTCCCACATATGCTGAGCACTTGTTGGCTGCTTTTCCTTCACTCTGCGGTCCAACTCATCCCAAACCATCTCTATTGGGTTGAGGTCAGGTGATTGTGGAGGCCAGGTCATCTGATGCAGCACTCCATCACTCTCCTTCTTGGTCAAATAGCCCTTACAAAGCCTGGAGGTGTTTTGGGTAATTGTCTTGTTGAAAAACAAATGATAGTCCCAATAAGCGCAAACCAGATAGGATGGCGTGTCGCTGCAGAATGCTGTGATTGCCATGCTGGTTATGTGTGCCTTGAATTCTAAATACATCACCAACAGTGTCACCAGCAAAGCACCCCCACACCTCCTCCATACTTCACGGTGGGTACCACATATGCGGAGATCATCCGTTCACCTACTCTGCGTCTCACAAAGACACAGCGGTTGGAAACAAAAATCTCAAATTTGGACCAGGCCAATGGACCAAAGGATAGATTTCCGCTAGTCTCATGTCCATTGCTTGTGTTTCTTGGCCCAAGCAAGTCTATTCTTCTTGTTGGTGTAGTGGTTTCTTAGCAGCAATTCAACCATGAATTATTCCTAGGCCGTCATTGAAAATAAGAATTTGTTCTTAACTGACTTGCCAAGTTAAATAAAGGTAAAATAAATTAAATGAAGGTTTGATTAACGCAGTCTCCTCTGAACAGTTGATGTTGAGATGTGTCTGTTACTTGAACTCTGTGATGCATTTATTTTGGCTGCAATTTCTGAGGTTGGTAACTCTAATGAACTTATCCTCTGCAGCAGAGGTAACTCTGGGTCTTCTTTTCCTGTGGCGGTCCTCATGAGAGCCAGGTAACTCTAATGAACTTATCCTCTGCAGCAGAGGTAACTCTGGGTCTTCCTTTCCTGTGGCGGTCTTCATGGGAGCCCGTTTCATCATATCACTTGATGGTTTTTGCGACTACACTTGAAGAAACTTAAACGTTTCTGTTCTTCCCATAATATGGACAGTACGGCTCACTTCTGTATACCGCCCATACCTTCTTACAACACAACTGATTGGCTCAAATGCTTTAAGAAGGGAAGAAATCCCACAAATGAACTTTTAACACACACCTGTTAATTGATATGTATTCCAGGTGAATACCTCATGAACATGGTTGAGAGAATACCAAGAGTGTACAAAGCTGTCATCAAGGCAAAAGGTGACTACTTTGAAGAATTTCAATTATAAAATATTAAACACTTTTTTTGGTTAGTACATTATTCCATATGTGTCATTTCATAGTTTTGATGATCTTAACTATTATTCTACACGTCATGAAAACATTTAGTAAAAACAAAGAAAAACCCTTGAATGAACAGGTGTGTCCAAACTTTCGACTTCTACTGTACTGTATATCGGAAACATGTCACTCGACATCCACGTCATAAAGTGAAAGTTCACTTCAAAATAAAGTTTTGTCAGACATTTGTCAGACTTCACATGTGGTCTAATACATCACACAGCACTGTATGTAGGTCCACATGTCAAACCCGTTGACATTGTCTTTGCCCTCTTTGCTTCAATGTAATAAAGTAGTTCAAAACAACATTATATTACCTTCACATTGTTCATAATCAGGTCAAATGCAAAGTCACAATAAACTATGTTTATCACACACATTCAAATGATTGGCTTCGGCTATTTCACAGTTGTTGCTGACAGGTGTGTAATTAAGTGATGATGCTTTAGAAGCCGGAGTTTGGAGGATATATTTGCACGGCAAACCGTGCCAATATATCCTCAACACCGGCTTCGAGGGCATTATCACTTTTATACAACGGGTTCCCGACATATTCAAATAATGATTGACATATTTTCATTAAAAACTTTATCTTGATACATGTATTAATGCTATTTCATCCTTCCACAAGATATAGTCCTGACACAAATCTAGGGTGGCTACCCTTATCCATTGCTCGCTAGCTAGCCGCCTACAGCTAACTTACAGTCACGTCAAACAGTGCAGCCAGAATAACAATGAAGTAGCTCCATTTGCATTTGTTTAAACTGTTTTCTAGTGACATTTATTTGGATACATCCATAACAATTAGCTAATGATGCACGATTTCACCTGGTGTAGAAAAATGGTCTCTCTTGTCAGGATGCTGTTGTTGAAGAGCTAGTCAACAACACAGCTAACACAATAACTTCAAACTGAAGCTAGAAAGACCTCAAACTAGCTTCATTTCATTTGACCTGTTTTCTACTGATAGTTCTATTTTATATCTCCATAAAAATTATGTTGATTCGTGATTTTGACTGGCTGTGAAAAGCTGCCTGCTCGTCTGTCTCGTTGAGACTCCCGACATTATTACTATGGGACAGTTGGAGATCGAATATGAATATCGAAACAATGTTGCAAATGTCGGAGAGACAGACAGCAAGGTTTATACAAATCACTGCTGTTGAAAACGAAAGGTTCATTCAAAAAGAAATGTGAGATAATGTCGAGATGCTTTTTATAGCGGAGATCAAGTTTATAAATTGCCTGGCTGGGCTGATGAGACAGTGAATAAAATGCGGTTTTAACCAATCAACGTTCAGGATTAGACCCACCTGTTGTATAAAATCGAGCACACAGACATGCAATATCCTTAGACAAACATTGGCAGTAGAATGGCCCATACTAAAGAGCTCAGTGACTTTCAACGTGGCACAATCATAGGATGCCACCTTTCAAACAAGTCAGGTCTTCAAATGTCTGCCTTGCTAGAGCTGCCCTTGTCAAATGTAAGTGCTGTTATTGTGAAGTGTAAACGTCTAGGAGCAACAACGGCTGAGCCGAGAAGTGGTAGGCCACACAAGCTTACATAAATCGACTGTTCGTTGGTATCTTAATGAAACGGTTTTCCATGGCCGAGAAGCTGCACACAAGCATATGATCACCATGCTCAGTGACAAGCATCGGCTGGAGTGGTGTAAAGCTTACCGTCATTGGACTCTGGAGCAATGGGTGAATCACGCTTCACCATCTGGCAGTCTGACGGACTAATCTGGGTTTGGAGGATTCCAGGAGAACGCTACTTGCCCGAATGCATAGTACCAATTGTAAAGTTTGGTGGAGGAAGGAATAATGGTCTTGGGCTATTTTTCATGGTTCGGGCTAGGTCCCTTAGTTCCAGTGAAGGAAAATATTAACACTACAGCATAAAATGACATTCTAGATGATTCTGTGCTTCCAACTGTGTGGCAACAGTTTGGGGAAGGCCCTTTTCTGTTTCAGTAGACAATGCCCCCGTGCACAGAGCGAGGTCCATACAGAAATGGTTTGTCGAGATCAGTGTGGAAGAACTTAACTTGCCTGCACAGAGCCCGGACCGCAACCCCATCGGAACCTTTGGGATGAATTGCAACGCTGACTGCGAGCCAGGCCTAATCTCCCAACATCAGTGGCCCGACCTCACTAATGCTCTTGTGGCTGAAGGGGGGCAAGTCCCCGCAGCAATGTTCCAGCATCTAGTGGAAAGCTTTCCCAGAAGAGTGGAGGCTGTTATAGCAGCAATGTTCCAACATCTAGTGGAAAGCCTT